>NC_056748.1:887307285-887423636 GCF_019279795.1 Protopterus annectens | reverse complement strand
ATAAAAAAAAGTTTAGCATAAGCAATAATTACAGAGGTTTCTTCCTCGAGAATGGAAGGTAACATGTTCAGACAGAGACCTCTCAGCTGAACTTGAGGGGGCTACCAACAGACTGCACCCAGAAATGAACAGATTCTTGGGTAGCACTCCACTCCATGTGGTGCTTATTAGGGTATGAGATATGCGGACCAACTGGTTTAGGTCTCAACTGTGATGCATAGTATGCTCTAGACAGCAGATCACAGACTAGAGACTGTGATCCGTATCATGGCAAGCCACTCAGCAGTGTAATATTTCTCTGGATTTTGTCACATTGACTAATGTTGCCAAAAGAAGCAGGTGTGGTTTGCTGGTGCTGAATAGTTCGAGGACCCCAACCTATGCCGGAAACATGCTAACAGTAGGATGGGTCTATGTTCCATTACTAGCTAGCGTGCCCCCACCATAAAGCCCAGCAGTCCTGGTCATTCAGCTAATGGACAGCTGATGTTGATTTACCCAGACTGTTACCTGGAGTAGCTCGGTTCAAGAAAAATCTAGACATACAACCAACAAATCTGCCAAAAATGAACTAAGAATTGTTATACTGAATGCAGATTCATTGACGATACAGCTTGAAGGCAGATCTCACAATGGTTAAGGCAACTTGAAATTTTAAGTACTCAAAGAGGCACAGTGGAAGGGCAGCACAGTGAAGTCTCTTGGCCTTGAATCCAGAGTCTACTACTCAGGGAAAACGCCAACTATAAAATGGAGTAGGCACTGTGATATGAGAGAGAATGAGAGTCTTCTGAAGAGAGTGAGGGATGAAATCAGAATCAGTGACAGATTCTGTAATTGAAATTCAATGTAAAGATAAAACAGTCATGATTTCAGCCAATGTCCACAGCAGGGTTAGGACATTCAGGTAGCACTTGCAAGACCTCCTTGATAAAGTGGGATGAATTGTGTTTATTTTGATACTGATGGACCTGAATGCTCATGCTGGAGCAGAGAGAATAAGGTATGAGAATTGCTTGCATCCAAATGGTTGAGGCAATAAGAATAACGAAAGAAAGGCCATTGCAGACATCTCCCTGGCAAACAGCTTAATGGTGGCAAATACGTGATTCACCAAAAAAGACAGTCAAAAGATGACACACAAAGCTGCTCAGCATGCAACTTGGGTAGCCTTCCTCCTAGTAAGGAAAGGGTATCAAGGTCAGATCACAGGTTGCAAAGTGATCCCTAGTGAAATGGTCAGCTCCAGGCATTAACCACTGTTGGCCACAATGAGCTGTGAGCAGTGTTCAGAGAAGACTCTGAGGTCAACAGAAGCTATGCTGCAAATCTGGAAGTTTACTGCAACAGAAGCATAGATACTCAAGAAGATACTCATAGCATTTTTCAGAAAGAATTAGAAGTAGTAGAAGATAGAGATGAAGAATGGTGATGTATTCAAAAAACATGTGTGAGGATAACAGAACAGACGTGCAGTTGTGCCAGGGATGAAAATAAGGTAGTTGGGGAAAGTTCATAGTGGAATGCACAAGTCCAGGAAATTACCAAAAGAAAAGAGTGCAGGAAGAAGTGAGAGCGAGAAAACATGGACCAGGTTAAGACATTGGTTAAAAAGAGACTAAGATAGCAGTTGTAGTGGTAAATAACAAAGAATCACAGAAACTTTATCAGCTTCTGCAAAGTGCTTCAGCAGATAGCACAAAAGAAGAAGCTCTATTAGGCTGCAAGACATTGACAGAAAAATGATAACAGTTGGCAGATGCAACTTGCAAGGAAAGCTGGCAACAATCTGTTCACCAGTTTACAGGACATCAACGGTTAAAAGTAGTATTTTTAAAAGCTTCTGAAAGAAGAAAACCCCACAGAAGACGTACAGCCCCTCATATACAACCTAGACTGAAAGACGAAAAAGAACCCAATGCATGCTCTAAGGAAAAAGCAGTCAAGAAAAGCTGGAAAGGCCACATAAGTGCCTCACAAAGTGGGTTACTGGCCTCAAACAAATGCCCTACATTGACCGCCTCAAAAAACTCCAGCTTTACTCAGTAGCATATTGCCTACTCAGAGGTGATCTCTGCCTAACATATAAAGCTATGTCAAACCCAGAGCTGTTGGACATGCTAAACCTTATGAAATCCCAATCTCTCTGAGCTACACGCTCTAGGGACCTAAACCTTGTCACCACAATAAACAGGACATGCTGGAGGGATAGATTCCTGTCCCAGAGACTTCCTATACTCTGGAACAAGCTACCCATCTATGTCAAGCAAAGTTCTTCATTAGCACTCTTCAAGAAAAATCATGATGAGTGGATGGGAAATAGGAAATACACCCTGGGGATCACTTCTGTGTCTGTGCTGGACAGTAGCACAGGAAAATAGCTTTCCTGGGTGGCGTAAGCTATGGAACCTTGCTGGCTAGGCTTACCTAGGTTACGTAGGCCCTTGGGCCGATAGCCTAGTACCTACCTATGAACCTATGATGGTCAAATGTGAGATTGTTTTCAACATTTGTACCAAAGCCTCTCACAACAGGTTGTGTCCTTAGGGGATTGCCGCTGATGTGGTAAACAGCAGAGGCTGTGTTTTTCCTGAATGGCATGATAATACATTTTTTTGCATTTAACTTAAGGGCATGACTTTGGCACCAGTCATTTGTTGCTATGAGACCCTCTTGTAGTATGTTAACATCATTTGGGGAATCGATGCACACAATGTAAGACATGCATCCTTATCCTATCTCCAAGCTTACATCACACAATGTAAGTCAGAGTTTTAAAAGCAAAAACAAACATTATAGTTCCAAGTTTGCATATGCAGATCATTACAAAAGATTTATAAAATTATAGAAAGTAAATGCAGAGGAAAATATACATCACATGCTTTGGTTTAGATCTAGGCATACCACTTTTTAAATCAAAAGTAATGACTAGCTAACAGCATGAACAAGCAACACTTGCAATGTACATTGCTGTGTGATTCAGCACCCTTAGTGTCTTGCATATGATGTACTACATGACTCTCTCTTATCCGTTTATTGCTGCATGAAAAAATGATGAGGCTGCATCTATTTTCATGCCTAAATATATACATTCTCTCTTTACTGCCTTCTGCAGAAAGACACAAAGTTACAGAATCCTCCAGAAGCCCTGACAACACGACCATCACACTAGAATAGTATTATTTTTCATGTATACAACTTTTCTTAGGTTAATCCATTCCATCAGTTATAGTCTCTGTTTTTTTGTACCCTTGGCTTAAAGGAAAATTATTTCATGCTTTAAGCAAGTCATACATGAGGTTAACAAGGGATCAGTTCAAATTTTACTGCAACATCATGAAAGTCAAATGCAGTCCAGTGTGTAAGACCAGTAAAGTATTTATAAACCATTAGTTCATAAAAGTACCATAAATCTGCTTAACACCCTTGGAAGTGTTAATAGTCACCAAAATGATGAAACAAAGGGAACATTATGAAAGAGCCAATGACAGTGTTAAAGCTTTGAGACAAACTGCAAACACATCATGTATCTAAAAGTATAGTCAATCAGAATGAACTTTTCAGAACCATCCCCCAGATTCTAGTAACCGAGTATAGCATTACTGTTCTTTAAAGACAAAAAAGGCAGGCAAAGGGACAATAAAGATGCAAGGTTCTGCTAATAGCCTATGGCTTGACATCTAGGGGGCAAGGAGGGTTAAACCTTCAGTAAAGACTACGACCAAATGTGATTATTTCTACAGATAAAACACTTTTGCATTACAGGCTGTACTTTGTGAAACAGATTTTATGACCATAAAATATAACGAGGGAGAAAGATACATTTAAAATAAGATATCAATTTCAGTAAGAAAAAGAAATACTTGAACACAAAATATGCAGATCACAAAATATAAAGGTTGAGCACTTTTGTCTCTGATATAATGAAACTTCTTCAGAATTGTTATTTTGTATCTTTGTTTTATATTGTTTAGTCCTGCCCATTTATTTTTATGTTGCTGCTGTTTTTTTTAAACAAATACTTGCACAGAGTTTGGGATAATCAGCTTAACTTTTGGTGGGAATATGCAGTCTGAACAACATGGTGGCAATGGTTAAAGGTAAAAATTCTCAATATAAATGAAAGAGGAATATTCAGAAAAACAGGAACAGAAATCACACAGTTGGTTAATACAAGATTACATTTTCTTTACAAAAAGAGTCTCTCAAATAAAATTTCAAATTCAAAAACCAAGCAAAACGCCCCAATACAAATGGATAGATAAACACCTCTAAAATCACAAAATTCACCAAGGCAAGCACAAATATAAGTGACAAATACTTTTTAGCGTAAAAAAATTTCTGATTAAGCTAGCAGCAGGGATTTTTTTTTACTATCTTTCTTTCTTCTCCAATATTATTAAAATAGCTTGCACATGCTACTGGATTATAGGTTTTTTCTCTAGTCCCTATAGTAATTTGATTGATCACCAGACATCTTTTGCATTTTATATCTTCCCTATAGACTCCCCTCCCAACTTAAAAACATTTTGTTTCACTTTTTCCATCATTCTATTTAACCACAGCCCTCTTACAATATAAGTTTATTTAAGCTCCCAGCTGCCCATACCAAGGCAATCTAACTAATATCTACAATAACAAGTGTTATAGCTTAATGGACAAATGAATTTACTACTAAGCAGCCAATAGTTCAATGCAACTGATTGTTTTTACTAGCACATACCTGGAATTTGACTCTTCCTGCTCCATTTGCTCTTCTCTACACTCAGGCTCACTCCACTCCCCTATCCTACCCCTATTCCCACCCAGCCCTAGGCTCCTGCCCTTTATACCTAACTAGCCACTCCTACAAGCCTCACTCTCCCACCAACCTCATTACTATATAGCCACACTTCTTCTCACTCTCAGCAATCCACATCACCATCTACTCTCACAATACCCACATTCTATAATCTCTGCAGGCTAATACCCCCTAATTAATCACCCCACTCTAACCACAGCCTACATAAAGTATAGCCACATAGCCACACCTAAATCCCTACTCTCTCTCCTGTAAATATACCTACTAAAAATTTACAACAATGCAACACTTTGTCAGAGCAAAATGTGGCCTCTACATTAATAAGCCTCGCCATCAACTCAAACTTAACCTACTACCACTACACTAGCAACTCAGAATTTCAGACTAAATCCCCTACCTGAACTACTCATTCACAAAACAAACCAGCCTTTTCAGCAATATATCCTATCTACAACATCTCAATTCTTGACACTGCCACATTCAATGTAACCCTACATGAACTAAACAACCACATTTCCTCATAACATAACACATCTATAATCAAATGCCTACAAACTATAATCAAAATAGCATCCTGAATCATACTTAGTGGAGTCATGCACCCAAATAACAACCCCCCGCTGCCAAACAAACAACATTCTAACCTCCCTCAGGAAATCAACCTATCTTCTTATACTTAACAAACATAAGGAGCATACTGAACAAGGGTCTATGTTATAATCTCGAAGTTACAGAACATCAAATACAATATGGTCGACACCATATTATCAAAGTTCCGTAACTTTGTAAATTAAAAAAAAATTGAAACATCAAATACTTATCCTAATGGGTTTAAGCAGGGGTGGGGAGCACCCCTACACCCCCTGCTACTTAAATATACCAACTCCGAGATTGCGCTACAGTGTAGGACAGGGAAATCTTCCCTTTCTGCACCATACTCGTTAAAGTGCGATCTTGGAGTTGGTATATTTAAGTAGTGGGGAGTATGGGGGGTGTGCCCCCCCCCCGCCTAAACACCTTTATTTGTTTTTTTTCAGGGTGTATTACAATTTCAATGGTTTAATGTTTCGATCACTAAAGTTCAATCTTTAGTGATTTGAAGCATGAAACCTTTGAGATTATAACATAGACCCACTAAACAAAATCCCAGAGCTACATGCTACCCTGGCCCTCTACTCCTCCGACATAGTCCTTCTCACAGAGACCTGGCTAAAACCACTAAAGAATAATAATAATGACTTTGTTCCACCTGGTTACAATGTTCTTAGACAAGACAGAATATCCAAAAAAGGCAGCGGCATTGCTCTCCTCTTCAAAAACAACCTGACCATTGTAATGTTAGTCAACGAAAAACCCAAGTTCAGCAATGCAGAAACAATGTTTACTAAGCTGAGAATCAATTAAAAAAAACACTTGCATATAATTGGTACCTACTTATTCCCGGTAATGACATTAATGCAGCAGAATCCATTCTAGACTGGGCATCCCAAAAATTTCACCAAGAAACAATCATACTAGGTGACGTTAAGATTGACTGGTCCTCCTGTAACTCACACCACTAACCACATTAACCTACACAGTTTCACTCAACTAATCAAAACCACAACACAGGTAGATAAAGCATCAAAAAAGGAGTTCATCCCAGACTGGACCCTTACTAACAGACCATCTCAATCCTACCTCTCAGGCTCCCTCCCAGACATCCTCAGCGACCACCTTCCCACCTTTATAATTAATACCAAGTGAATCCATTAAAATCCTCCACCTTCCAACAAATCCAGTACACAAAGAATTTCAAAACCCTGACTTCATATATGCACTTAATGCAACTGGAGATGCTCCCGCTTTCCCTCTGGAAAGTGCCATAGACTACCTCAATAACACTTTCTTAAACATTCTAAATCATTTTGCCCCACCATAACTGTCAGAATTAATCCAAGTTTTTGAAAATGAACTGATATTGGATACAGCAGTGGTGAAATGCATTTGGATAGAAAAATAAAAATATATTTTAATGAAATTAATGTTATGGATGCTTGTGAGAGGGATTCATTTTTTAAAACGTGACATTTGTTTAAGAAGTTATGTACTTGTTAGTCATGTTAAAAGATACCATTAAAGAAGTAATGTAAGTTGTAAATAACATTTTAATAAGCCAATCCTTTTTTGGCAAGTGCTAAAGAATCATTAAAACCAGCATGAGCTACCAACACATCAGGCAGATGGGACTAATCTCATCCAAAAGATGACATTTTAGGAATATAGCAACCCCTTGCATAGCACAACAGGGTACTGGAAAAATGAATCCAAACAGTTGGTGTTGGAAGAGAAAAGTACAGTTGTGTACACTTTCCATAAATGTAGATGTTCAAGTGTATTCACTGTTGCAGTCATTACATTTGGGTTATGTGCCTGCAGGTAGCCCTCAGCCGGCCTGAATATCAAAGTCTTGGATTCCTGCGTTGGATGCTGTCTCTTCTTCCATGACATCAGGCCGTCAGGGGTATTAAACATGCAGCCAACGCCATTACTTCAGTTTTTCTTGCCCCAGATGTCAAGTGCCCCCATAATGGAAAGCAATTATATGTTAGATTACACCTCCAACAAAAAGCAAATACACCAGAAAGCTGAAATACACTAAACAAGAAGAAAACTATAGCCAAGAGAAGTCAGGGTGCTGGAGGGAGGGTAACCAGGACTGCAACAGTGAATACACGTGAACATCTACATTTATGGTAAGTGTACACAACTGTACTATGTTCTTCATGTTTCACTGTTGCAGTCATTACATTTGGGTAGATTCCCAAAGCTAAGGAGGGGAAGAGGAAGCTAGAGAGCATTAGGACCAGCTATTAAGCCCTGCAAAACTGCAGTGGCAAAACCAGCTCTGGATTTAGAAAAAAATAAGCATGTGGTAATTCTTGGTGAAGGTATGTACAGAGCTCCAGGTAGCAGCTTCTAGGATGTCCCTGGTAGGGGCACCTCTGAGAAAGGCTGTAGAGGTAAAGGCAGCTCTGGTGGAATGTGATCTTATCCCCTGTGGGGTCAGTTTTCTATGGTGCTTATAGCAGAAATGAATGCAATGGGCTTTCCACTTAGAAATGGTTTGCTTTGAAATGTCCTTCTCTTCTGCCCCTGCAGCAAAGCCAACTAGTTCAGATTTTCTTTGAGGCTTAGACCTGTCCAAATAAAATCTAAGTTGTCTGTGCACGTCCAAAGAGTGCAGTATTCGTTCTTCTTTGTTTTGTGGATTTGGGAAAAAAGTAGGCAAATTAATGGACTGATTAAAGGCCACACTAGACACCACCATGGGCATGAAGAAAGGATTGGTCCTGAGGGACACCCTGTCTGCATGGAAGATGATGAAGGGCTCCACTGCCATGAGGGCCTGTAATTCCGACACTCTTCTTGCTGAAGTGATGGCTAGAAGGAAGGCTGTTTTCCAAGAAAGAAATTTCAACTCCGCAGTTGCAGCTGGCTCAAAAGGAGGTAGAGTGAGCTTTTCCAATACAAAGTTAAGGTCCTAGGCTAGAGTAGGGGCTCTTCTGAGGGGGGGTCTTAAATTTTTGGCCCCTCTGAGGAATTGCTTTAGCAGGGGGTGAGAGAAAAGGGGTGGATCAGTATTATAATGTGCTGAAATGGCAGAGGCATGGATTTTAATTGAGGAGAAGGAAAGGCCCTTGTGGAGCATCTCTGTTAAGTACTGAAGAATATGCGGTAAGCTGGGCACCTTTGTGCCCATCCCTTGAGTCTGGCTCCAGGAACAGTATCTTTTCCACTTTTCAGCACAGGATTTTCTAGTACTAGGCCTCCTTGTCTCCTGAATGACATCTAGCACCTGCTTACTTAGGGATGCTATTGGAGAGCTCAAGGAATTAGCCAGGCTGCAAGGTTCAGGGTTTGAAGTTGAGGGTGCAGAATCTGGACATCCTGCTGGGATAGCAGGGAAGGGGTCTGAGGCAGGTGCCATGGTTCCAGCAGTGAAATACTGCGCAAGAGGGGGTACCAGTATTGGCGTGGCCAGTATGGTGCAATCAGTATTGTCCTTTGTTTGTCCTGTTTGATCTTTACCAGAACTTTCGAGAGGAGAGGCAGAGGGGGAAAGGCATAAACTGAGAGGCTTTCCCAGGTGAAGGACAGGGCAACCACTTTCCAAGCTTGGTTGTGGGAAGTCCATGTGCAGAATTTGTCCAATTGGTAGTTCTGAGGGGAGGCAAACAGGTCTATCTCTGTATTCCCCCATTTGTTTCTCAACAGGTTGAAACTTTGGTTCCAGTTTCCACTCGTGTGGATCCATGAGACTTCTGCTTAGGTCATATGCCAGTTAATTTAGCTTGCCTGGCAGGAATTGAGCTTGTAGGTGCACTTGGTAGCTCAAGGCTGTGTTCCACAGAGCCATGGCTAGTCTGCAGAGAGGGTGTGAGTGGGTTCCCCCCTGCTTGTTTATGTACCACATAACAGTGGTGTTGCCTGTCTTTACCAAGAATTGTCCTGGAAGAATGTGGTCCTTGAAGGCTGTCAGGAAATTCTGTACAGCTAACATTTCTTTTTGATTGATATGCAGGTGCATCTGACTCTGGTTCCATTTGCCCTGAATGCACTGCCCTGCCAAGTGAGCCTCCCATGCATAGTCTGATGAGTCTGTTAGGGTTTGGGTGGCAGGGGGTAGAGTGAATGGGAACCCCTTGTTGTGGTAGCAGGCCTCTGCCCACCAAAGGAACTCTGCCTTTATACAAGAAATTATAGGAATCATTGATTCCAGGTCCTGAGAATGTTGACACCATAGGCTTTTTAGATACCATTGTAGTTTCCTCATATGCAGTCTTCCATATGGAATTAGTAGAATGTAAGAGGCCATGAACCCCAGGGCTTGCAGGATTTTCCTTACAGACAGTTGGGTCTTTGTGGCCAGTAGTTTGAAGTAGGCTGTCAAACTTGTTTCTCTGGCGTGAGGTAAGCCATCTGGGAAGTTGTGTTCAAGCTTGCTCCCAGGAATACAATTTGTTGGCAGGGTACTAGATGAGATTTCTTATCATTTATGGTGTACCCCAGTGAGGTTAGGAGTTTCTTTACAAATGCCAGAGAAAGAAAAAGCATCCCCAACAGGGTACTTAGCTTTTTTGAATACTTTGGATCTGAAAACGAAAATTTCAGGAATCGGCCGACCGGCACTTGCAAACTGCTCTAGGCACCGTGCAGCAAGAAAGACTGATGTAATGGCTTCGGCTGCATGTTTTATATCCCGGATCTTTCCGCTTTACAGAATGAGGTGCACCGTCTCACGGAGCTGATTGCTGGCTTAGTTACTACTATTAACACCAAGGAGATATCCAACAGAGAGACGGAAGGTAGATTAACGGATATGACTGAGTCCAACAGTCAGGTTAGATGCGGTAGCAAGAAACGTAATGCCCTGATGACAGTGTCATCTCCAGAGCTACCTGCGGCAAACGTAATACGTACCCCGGATTGTGGATTCCCAAGAGAGCTCAGGGACACGGATGGTGATACCGAAGTTAACCGAAATCTTGGGACTATGAACATTGACTTGCCCAATAAAAGAAAAACAACACACGATATGGGATTGGATTTATTCATACAGGATGAAGAACATTGCTCCATCGATCGATTGCAGAGTGTTTCTGCACACGATTTTACTTTTGACTTCAGCGTTAGCAAGGCAAGACGTGAACAACAAGTAGCTGGAGCCAGACCAAAGGATGCACGGGTGGTCAAAACATATGGACATGGAAACATTAAACACACACAGTTTTTGAAAGGTAATTTACCTCAAACAGTTATGCAAAACGCTTCTGGTGTGTGTCACAGCAATTGTTTTGACAAATCTGATATGTGCAATGTTAACAACATTAATGTACAAAACCATGAATGTATACATGTTGATAAAAACACATTAATGGAACAGTTTTTAGATGATAATGTTGATTATTTTGAGAAAGAGAGAAATTATGTAAGTAAACACAAATCTATATCAAACAATATTAGTGAGATTCAGCACTCTGTGAGAGATGCGATATATGATTTTGGACGAAAATTAGTGGCTATAAAAAACACGAAGGTTGATATTAGTTATTTAGACAAATGCCTTGAAAATAAAGTCATACCCAAGGGATTAAGATTTTTCAAGCTCCCTTTAGGCATAGATTATGGGACAGATACTATGCGTGCATTTAATGACTTATTTGATGATTTTGGTGTTGCATACATCAAATTACTGATTAAATTTAACGATGATAAGCTTGTTAGATTAATTCAAGAAGCAGAGAAAATGAAGTCTACTATCATCAATGATCCAGATTTTGACCATTGGAGGGAATTATACACCAAACAATATAGTGTGGCAGAACAGAAAATATCAGGCATTGTGGAGAGAAAACAGAAAAAAATCCTATGTGATTTAGATATGTACAATAATAATAGAGTTTACATCTGGCCGGCCAACAGAAATAAGGGCAACCTTCAGTTCGTGCACTCACACAGAAGGAAATATTCAAAAAGTGGATTTGGGGAAGAAAATTTTCAGGGGGGGAGGTTTTACCCAGCGAGAAATCACAAGAGACAATAATGAAAAATTTGACTAATTGTACAGATATTTACCCTGATTTACTGTCAGACAACAGTGGGAAATTATTTAAGATCCCAACGCACGAACGGTTGGACCACCCCGACTTGTCAGGACACCTCCCACAATTACATGTGAGTTTGACTCAAGGTGCTTTGTCAAATTCACCTACACATTTTGATGACAATACTTCCTACAAAGTTAGAGGGGAGGATAGTTCATACTGGTATTTTAAGGAGAATACCGGGACGGAAGGTGTGGATGAACTCACAGTCAATTCTGGAACCCCTTCTGACACAGATCCCCCACGTCCCACGATTACCACGAGTGAAGGATACAAAGTATATAATTTCACGGATTTAGAAATTGACAATGCTTTTGTAAAACTTTTGAGTAAAGGGATGAAATATATCCCTACGACTGGGTTGAATTTAGTAGACAATATCATTGAGGTGAAGAAATATTGTAGACGGCTCAATTTAGCATTACTATTTGACAAAGAGACTGATGTCAACCCCAACCAGACCAACAACTTGATCGGTGTAGCGGGTACGGAATTGAGGAAAAGTAGCACATATATTCCGGCAAGCAACCCCATTATATCCAATTATGAAAAAATGGTTTGTCATGACATTTACCATTTACATAGGAACATCAAAAAGGAAAGGATCAAATACGATGACAATTTATCACACCTTGAGAGGGATTGTTTAAACAAGTTTATGTGTAACAGAGACATCAGAATCATGAAGCCCGATAAGGGAGGTGGGGCAGTAGTCTTTTACACCACCGAGTACAATGATGCCATACACAACATTTTATATGAATCAGGCAATTACGAGAGCATATCCTTGAATCAGATTTCCATTGGACACAAAAGGATAGATTTGTGTCTGGAGGAATATTTGATAGACAATAGGATAACCAATGACACCTACACCTACTTGAAGACCGATCATCCCATCTTGGCTAAGATGGTAGGAATACCCAAGATCCACAAATGTCTTGAGAACCCCCCTTTTCGGCCTATTGTATCAGGATCCCGTTCCAAGACTTTCAAGATAGGTCAGTTGATAGACCGATGGCTCAAGAACATCTATGACTCCATCCCCCATTTGATGAAAGACTCATGGAGATTTTTGGGAGACCTCACTAGGGACAGATGGAAGATACAAGCTATTTTCCTTACTATTGACATCAAGGATTTGTTTTCCAGTATCCCTAAGGAGCAAGGATTGGAATTTTTTGCCAGTAGTCTACAAAAACATTCGGGTTTCACGTGGGACAAGATCAACTTGATCTGTGACATGATGGGATTGGTTCTGGACTACAACTTTGTGGAATTTCAGGGAGAATTCTTCAGACAGATCAAGGGAGTTGCCATGGGGGCGGCCTGTGCCCCTATGTATGCCAACCTGGTCATGCTTGAGTGGGAATCGAGATTCGTGTTCAACAGTCAGTTTGATTCTGACATTTTGTACTATGCACGTTATCTCGACGATATTTTCATTCTTTGGAACGCTTCGGTGACCAGGTTGGATGATTTCATGTCTTATCTCAATTCCACACAGAATTTCTCTACTTTACCCACAGTCACCATCGTACAGAAACACCGTTCCTAGATACACTCATTAGTCACAGCTCTGAAGGTTTTAGGTCTAGGGTCTACAGGAAACCCACTTTTTCAAACGACTACATTCACTACACCAGTAACCACCCTCCTCATGTTTTCAGGAACATCTTAAAAGGTCAAAGTATTAGAGTTGCTAGGATGTGCTCTACCAGGGATACCATGATTTTGGAATTAACAGTTCTCAAACAGCTATTCTTGGATCGTGGATATCCTGATAGGATGGTTACTGAGGTGACCAATCAAGTACAGAGCCAGTGGGGATCAAAATACATTCCCATTTTGGGAAATTATAACATGACAACAGCAAACAAGAATATACATACTAGTATGGGAAGAGTATGTATTCTTACGTACACTCCCTTCACCAACATTATTATTGACATTCTTGGAAGACACTGGGAAATGTTAGCAGCCTTGGATTCAGAGGAGATTGTAGGTAAAGTTCCCAGACATGTGTATAAGACAGCCCCCAATGTCAAAAGATTGTTGGAGAGGGCTAGTACCAAGAGGGTTAATACCAAGAGTGAGGTCAATAGAGGGACAACCAAGTGTGGCAGGTGTAGACAATGCAAATACATCAATCAGGACAAAGGCTTTAGGTTAAATGACCTTAATGCTACCTATATAAAAAGTTTGAAAGGAAACTGTGAAACCAAAGGTGTGGTTTATGTGGCATTATGCAAATTGTGTAAAGCCCATTATATAGGTAAAACAGAGCGACAGCTGAAGAAACGGCTGTATGAACACCAATATAGGATACAGAAGTGTGATAACAAAAATGCTCTATACAGGCACATTGCAGACAAAGGCAGTGATCACAGTTTCCATTTTTGTATTATTGATCAGGTGTCTATCTCTCCTTTTAATGGAAATTGGAAAAATGAATTAGCCCTTAAGGAAAGCAGATGGCAGATATTGACTGATTCCACACGGAAACCAGGTTTGAACGATTTTATTAGTATCAAAGCTTTTTTATTATGATTTATGTAAAGTGACCATCTGCGTTTCATGTCTTAGGGATTTAATCAGAAAGCTAGTTGTAAAAGCATCATATGATATTACCCACATTTTATGAAGTGATTGTTGACTGTTACTATAATGGCTATTTGTAATCAATTATATAAAGCATTGCATCATCTTATGTATTGCAAGTTCAGCAATGCCATACCTTTGCATCATTAGTTGCCACTATTTATCTTGCTCTAATTTTAAAAATAATATATTGTTTAAGTATTTTAATCCAAACTGATCTTTTCAAGTTAGTTCATAAATATGGACTAGTTTTTTAAAAACATTCATGCATAATGTGTGTTTTATGGGAATACGCCTTTAAATGATTTTTAAACACTTTTAAATATTTTTGGCGGGAATTTGAATTAATTGTTCTAATTACTCAATTAAGGACTATATAAAATGGTTCAACTGTTTTGAATAAAGTGTTCTGAGGAAGACTGTAATGTACGGTTGAAAGCGCTAAACCTGTCTTGTAACGCTGGATTTATGTGGAATTAAACGTCTTTTTATTGGTGTACGAGCAGTGTGTTCTTGAATATATCCACCCGAATTGGGCTTCAATCAGTTGCTTATATTTTCATTGTTCCTTGTTTTATATCCCTGACGACCTGACGTCATGGAAGAAGAGACAGCATCTGACGCAGGAATCCAAGACTTTGATATTCAGGCCAGCTGAGGTCTACCTGCAGGCAGATAACCCAAATGTAATGACTGCAACAGTGAAACACGAATAACATCCACAGGCCTCTGATCTTCCAGTATCAAAGATAAATGTGTTACCTTTTGACAAATGATACCATCAAAATGGTTGTGAACAAACTTCTTGACTCATTTTTTTCTATGTGGATTATTTAGATCAGTTAATTAGGATTTCCTGCATTGGCACAGGGAACAGGCCACAAGTAAAACATGTACTGTGGACAATCCATAATATTTTTTTAATAACTCGATAATTGGTTTAGCCTATTATTCATTAGTGTTTGTCCCTTTAGAGGGTCACCCTAGAGCACTGCCTAAGTGACTTGCTCAGATTGACACAGATTGCAAGTGGAAATTGAATGAAACCAACACAAGACTGTAGGCTGTAATTAAATAACAGTTTGCAGCTTTAACCTCTTAGCTGAACTCCCACACTGATCCAAGGAGAGTTAAGGATACAAAGGCATTTCATACACAGTTTTACTTAAGGTGCATTTAAAGTGGTAGCTGGGATGCACATGAACATCACTGATGACCTGTGGAACCCCCCGGTCTAAATGTGGCAAGGTATACATGATTCATGCAATACCTGCTTGGGAAATAAAAATCTCGAGAGGAAGGGATCATCTCTTTTTTTTATTGCGTCAATAGATAAGAGTACTGTGATGTAATGAACACTTTCAATTGTGCTGTGCTGCAGCTTAAGTCACCCACAAATGTAGCATGTGCTGCAGCATAAAATCCAACTACAAATTAATGTGTGGCTGCCTGTGATTAAAGGAAGATTATGCTACAGTCTCTGCCTGCTCCTTTCAGCTCCCTGCTGCAACTGCAACACCTGAAATAGGATCTCTCATGAGAAATAGTGTGTGACTTACAAATACAACTATCACTCTTTCAGATCAATGCACTGCTGTTACAATGATTTTGCACAGATGGGACTACACCCCACCCCTGCCTGTGTCCACATGCATGTATTAACTCCAAAAGTGCTGTACCTCAGAATAAGAAGACTATTCCAATGTACTGCAGCTGAGGGCTTTGTATGTAAATTCCCATTTCTGTACAGTTTGTCTCACTCTGTGCCACTCTTTAATGATGAGGCTCAAAAATATAAGCTATCCCCTACATAGCCTGTTTTGTTTAATGATAAACATTTTTACTCAACTCTCAAAAACAGTTTACTCAATCTGATCTATCTTCTTAGAAATACAAGTGACACAAGACATAGGAAACTGTCCCCCCGCCCCCCCGCACAATTCTCTTGCCAAGGTCAGTGCAGAAAGAAACTGAAAATGAGGCAAGCTACCAAGATATGTAACAAAATAAAACACAGATGGCATGTCCAAAGATAATGGACAGGAACTAGACGGGATTACTTCCAAGGGACATCAGACATCTAGCCTTCATGCTGTCAGATCTGCTGAGGGACATCTTCAACAAATCATTGGTTAATGCAGAAGTACTTAAAAACTTAAGAAATATATTATTTTATTTACAAAATATCAAATAATTTAACAAAGGCCCAAAATAGGGACAAGTTTAACTATAGCACCTACAAACCTGGACTTTCAGACATTGTTCGATTTCCTTGTGCTCGTTTACATCACAAAGATAACTCTTCTAGAATGTCTCTCTGTTGTTAAAAATACAGCCAGGTAGCTGTCCATTGGAATCATCTCAATGTGCCAGGTTTGTCTCCAGTGTTTAATGCTGTAGTGATTGTGCTTTTTGGACATATCGCTCTATGACGAAGCAGTGCTCCAAACCATATGGTTTCAGTGTCGTTGCTCTCTAGAAATGTCGAGACCCAAACACTGGAACCCACCACACACGCACACACACAGATATATACATATATAAACATATAAACATATGCATAACTTGAAACTGTGTTGGAGATAGACAGGAACACACACATAGATAAATGCACACACATGTCAGCATAAAACCACGTTAGTGATGGACAGGAAGTGCACAATCTATGTATTCGGCCAGGAAGATGTGTTTCAATACTGGATCCAGAAAAAGCAAGTAACCAGAGCCATTCAGAACTATGACTGACACTTGACAAATGCACTACACTTAGACTGAGACACACCACTGGCCACATAAAATTTGGTTTGGTCCTGCAGTTATGATAGTCGCATACATGGGTAGATAATGTCCTTTGTGCAATCCATATAAACAAGGAAAGGTGCTCACCACATCAGTATATTGCTCATCTGCTGCCTTCCACTCCCCGCCCGGAAACCGACTTTCATTTTCATACACTTCATCAGCAAATTCTGTATGTCCAGCATCAGCTTCTATTAGCATGCTATAAAAATAAAGTTGTATAGTTATGATTTTTTTTAATTTATAAAATACATATTTATTCTTTTTCAAGATGCACTGTAAAACTTTAATATTTTAGGACTCAACTATCCTGAATAAAGTGTTTTAATTTTATTTAAAGAAACCGTTCCAGATTGTACTTTTAAAAGCATGTTTCAGTGTAATGAACCTTGAACCGCCAAGTTCAGATACATTTGCTAATACTGAAGACCCCTGAATACTGTCAGTCTGTTTTAACTACCTTAAAAGTAAGTGATGTAATCTCAACTAGGAGTTGCTAAGTTCACTACAGCAGAAATTACGAGACATTTTCACAACCCTTAATAGCTGGACACAAAACAGATTGCTCATCAACATACTGAAGTCAAGCATTACGATCTTTGGAACTCCACAAAGACTTCCCAAAACCTTCAAAATTAGTATTATAGCCCCAGATAGTAAAGCTTTACCAGCCATCTCTCAGAACAAAATAACCTAGGCCTGACAATAAACACTTCCCTAAAATTCAGTAAGTATACTAATGCCATCATTAAAAACTTCAGCAATTGAAACTGTGGTACAAAATTCCCAGCATACTATGCTCTAGCAAGGAATGTACCAACCCCCAAAATTATGTAAGAACTGCCAATAATTACCCTACGTTGTAGCAGAAACACAGAGAAATTCAAGCTGCTAGCAGTAAAATTTGCAAATTTGTATATCTAGCCCATCAAAGAAATCCCTACTGCCAACTTATTGAACAATTCACCTGATTACCTACCAATGAAGAAGCAAAACTTTTACTAGCCCCCGCCCCCCAAAAAGAAATCTTCAAAACCTTTAAATTAGGCCACAGCCTACCCTATGACAAACACTACAAATCTAACAGCACAGCTGCTCACTAAGACATGATAGAGAGGAAACATTTTATATTTACATTCTAAGACCTAGATTTAGAAAAAGTGGGTGAACGTGCTTGCTCCAAACTCATACCTACGATCTAGAACAAAATACTAGTGGATATAAGGCAAAAAATTACTCTAGACAAATTCAAAAGTGAGTTGAATAGGGCTATGTTGAAAGATTCATTCGTAATTGCCTCAAAAAGTGACCAACAGACAAACCATTCATCCATCCACAACCCCTTTTCCCAGTTTTTTGCACATGGATTTGGGTGTCACTTCTTCATTCAGTGACAATCTAAAGCCAAGGTTTATATTGCCGTGTGGCTAGCCCTGTCTCTGTAGTCCTTCCACACCATACACTCGTATGCACACTCACACCTATGGCCAATTTAGAATGCTCAGTCTACTTACTGTATACCTTTGGAATGTGGGAAGAAACTGGAGCACCCAATTGAACTGGGAACCTCTTACTGTGAGGCAATAACACTAACCTCTGCTCCACTGTGCAACTCCCACCACGATGCCACCCTTCTTGTACATAACTACTCCAATACTTAATTTACACTGCTTTGATTAAATACCTCAGTGTTTTGTTCACCTTCTATGTAATAAAATGTTATGCAACTAGAACTGTGCATAATGTACTGCATACTAGAATACTTCATTAATTAATGTAAATAATCTACATCTATTTTGAATGCTAACTACTTATCTATAAATTTTGTTTTTATCTCCTCCAGCTCTGTGTGTGTATTATATCACTATATTTTGTATTTTACATTTTACCTACTGGGCCAGAGTCATGGCTTGAAAGGGTCCGTCAACAAGCCCACCCACCTAGTTATCAAAGTGCAATAGATATTTATTTAGAGAGATTCATAGTATGGGTCTTGTCAAAACATTAGGAAATGTAGGGGAGGGCTGTATGTGCTGTATAACTTCAGGAGTGTTGCCATTTTGAGACTTGCGATCTTCCAAAGGATTTAGATATTTTAGTTTAGATTTGTTGTATGCCAGCTAAACAAGACACATTTAGCCATAATTAATCCATCTGTCCTGATGATTGACAGGATCATAACCAGTCTCTCTCTCACACTCTGCCTGCAGAAATGTAGCCATTTACATCTAGCCCATTTAACTCTGGTGCTTAATCTGCCATGGTTTCAAAATACGAGTCTTCCCTCTGAAACAGACAAAGTAAACATTGTGCTTTTGTTAATAAGAATTTACAGTAAAAGCTGGATACGTTAAGTGCTTTCCAAGTGCATAAACTCCTGGCCTTTGGTCTTCTTGCAAGGACCATAAAATTATACAATTTTACTGTAAAGTCTTTATTAAACAAAGCACAATGCTCGTCAGAAACTTTACATTGTTTCCAGGGTAGAATAGATATTTAAGATGAAAATCATTTGTCATGAATGTTGGCCAAAAATAAACTTGTGAGACCTTTTCTGGGAACATCATTGGCCTCAGAATAATTTCTGCATCACAGTAAAAAAAATTAAGCAAGCAAGCAAAAGTCTACAACAGTAGTAGAAAAAAAATCATAATTTGGATTCAGGGTTCTGTAGCTTACATGAATAATACCCAGTGGACAAACGTATGGCTCGTATACCGGCATATGAGCCAATCAAAAATCACAAAGTGGAGCCTCTTCTGTTCAATGAGGAACAGTGGTATTTTGGATGCCTGACCACTGTTGAGGGCACGGGAGAAAGCTATCTTTGTGCTAAAAACATAAGAGGTCTCTGAAAGACTATATGGTTGTACAGCTGTCTGCTGAGTAAATGTTGGCAGTTTAAAGGATATTACAGCATTGATCCTTACAAACATCCACTGCAAGGGTTACAGTGGAAGCAGCAATAAGGAGAACAGCTAGAAGGAAAATTGAGAGGTTAGAAACAGAAAAGTGCATCTAGAAGGCAAAAGGAGAAATGGAGAGAAAGTTAGCAACAAATACTAAGACATGAATAAGTACTCTTCAAATATGCAAGGGAAAAAGGTATCAGGAAGGGAGAATGGGCAACTAGCTTGGTAAATGAAAACAACGTAAGAAAGCAAAGCAGCTAACAAAAGTTTTAAACTTATTACTGTTCACCAAGCTGACCATGTGAGAACACCGATTCAAGAAGGAACAGAAGCAGAAAAGGAAACTGGGCAGACTGACAATTACAGGATGTTGAGAAGGTGTTGATGGATCAGGATGACGACTGGCCAGGTGGGTACCCACAACTAAGGTTTTGAAAGTATCGTACTGTGTTTTATTTTCTGTTTACTAATAAAACTTCTGACAGATGTGTTCAAAAGATCCATTAAGGAGGGTCAGAATCAAACCAAAACAAGTGGGGTCATTTATTAAAGGAAGGACAAATTTTTTTATTTAATTCCATTGTACGCAGCAGTAACAGCCCACAATGGTGTGTGGACAATCAATGTTACAGTCTTTACCAGGAGAGGCTTCACCCTTGTGAGTAAGCCTCCTCTATCTAACTAATGACTATCAGGAATTATTGCTAAGCATAAAACAGCTTCTTCAAAATTTTATCTCCACACGTCTGATTAATGGTTTCCCTCCCCTGCAGTTTATCTTAATGAGACATATTTGCTATTATACTCATGACGTATCACAGAATATGCCTGCATCTTTTGTTATATCTTTTTTTTCTATGCCAATTTTATCATTGAAGGTAGACAGTGATGACAGCAAAATAAAAGGGCAGATGGCATAAACAACAAATGCTACACAGGACAGATAAGTAGGGTTAACTCAAGATTCTTGTAAGGTAACCATTTGAAATGTTGGGACTCACTGGAGCAAGTCTTGAAATACAGAGACCTAATGGCTGAAAGAACAGATGAGATATGATGATCTTGGAATTGGCATATACAAGTTTGGGGGTGGAGGTGCAGGATGCACTGTGTGCAGCAAAAGGGGAAATGGATAGAAGGTTACCAACAAATACTAAGACTTGAAATAGCATCCCCCATGCAAAAAAAGTTTTAAGAACAGCAATTTTCAAGATTTACTCTTCTCAGGGTTTTCAGTCTCTCTTTTTTGGCAACTGGCATTTTGTGTGCCAACATTTCAATAGGAAGCCATATTACAACCATTCCTTGCAGTGCGGCAAAAAGGGATGACGTTGGACTGTGACAGGTGAGTATGTTTGATTAAAAGCTCAGATGCTACAGAAGCTGGGCTGGTGGTAACTGACACGACAGCTTGCTCATTTCAGTGGGTTTCAGCTAACTGTTTTTGCACTAACTGGTGGCAATGGGGTGATGCTGTAATAAGGCAGACTGTCATTTGCTCAGAAATAGCACTAGCTGCAGGTAGTGCTGAATGAAGTGGTGCTCATTACATGCTCCATGCCTCTTGCATTCCAAAAAGCCTTCTGCATTTATTAGCATGGTGACATACCCAGATTACCCAGATATTCTGATCTCTCTAACATGGTGTCAAACTGGGACATCCTGATCTCTCTAACATGGTGCAATACCAGGACATCCTGATCTCTCTGTACATGGTGTCATACCTGGGCATCCTGACCTCTCTGTACATAGTATCATACATCAACATCCTGATCTCTCTGTACACAGTTTCCTGGTTACCTACAGTCAACCTTTCAGAGACGAGACCTGCATACTCTGGGAAATGCTAAGTCGGACAAGATATAAGAGAAATGGGGAGCAAGAAACAAGAAAAGGATCCAGGATATGGCAGACTTGAGACAGCCATGGTGCAACCCAAAAGAAGTCTTGTAATCAGAAGTCGGCACTGTAACAAATTGCTTTATACTAATTATATTAAGTCCAAGAAAGTATATGGTGCACTACATGAGGGGGTATATTTCACAGTCTCCATTTATCAGTAGAACTCTTAACTGTACTAATGACTAGTATAAAGGATACTCATTTTGATGATTACAGTTAATAGTGGGTTGCCGTAATACTTTAAGAGATAATAAGGCTGTTTTAGATATTTCTAGCACTCTGCACAACACAACAATCTGTATGCAGTTATACTGTACACCCCCCTCAGTATGGCTATTGCACTGACTGTTGGACTGATAACTGTCCACAATGGAACACCTGAAGTAATCTAAAAGGATTAGAGCATTTTTTCCAAGTTCTTCTCCTAAGCCCAAACTGCCTAGAAGGAGCTCTGTAACACCACACCCTGCAACACTCTAATGTTCCAGAAAATTAGACTGAATGGACTTGGGTAAGCAGCTTACATAACAGCAGTTTCTCTCGGTTCTTACGTATTATCGTAACCAGATTTTCGCGGTTGCGAAATTCACATGCTGCAATGAAAACCGGTGCCGGAAACACCACAGGGTGTTATTTTAACTCCTTACTGATGAGAAATCAGTTTGGCTTACATTCAGGAAGAGAAATAATCCTGCAAGCCGTCTTCCTGTTTTGCGTGCATTACACACGCTTGCTTCAATTAGCAGGGAGGAACAAATGCTGAAGAAAAACACGGACATATGAAATTGATTCAAATTATTTGTGTAATTCCTTCAGACTGCCCAAAAAACTTTACATTACAAATTGCTCCTGTTTCTAAAAGTAATGCAAAGTTTTGTGGCAGTCTGGAGGAATTAGAATAACATTTTGAATTATAATTAGGTCTGCCCTATCATCATGCATAGTTGGTATTTCTTCATGACAAGGATATCAGAAATTGCCTGTTCGACTGTTTAGGGAAACACTTCCATTCGAGTTTTCATGCAGCATCTTCCCCCAACAATCCAAATCCTGCAGTGGGTGCAAATACACCGGTGAAAGAAACAGCATCTGAGCTTGTATTTAAATTCACCATCCAAAGTGGGGCATTACACACTCTTATGTACTCATATTACACACACTTAAGAACCCAACCGACAGGACAATGGCAGGCATTACAACTCAAGTGTGCGTCTGCAATGCACGTAAGACAGGGGAGAGGGTTTTTCAAATTGTCTATGTTCCTACAAGTAATGTACAGTTTTTGGGCAGTTGGAAGGAAGTACAATAACAGTTAGAAGTGTTTCATGCACTCGATTCTGTGGAGGTATGTGGATCTCGTAACCTCGAAAATCTGGTTGCGATAATACGCAAGTACCTTTCTCTCTTGTTATGGACTTAGACTCACATGCTGCAGAAGAATACAACAAGAAGACATTTACTCTCAACTCACAGCATACTGATGATGCCCAAAACAAATGGAATGTATGATAGGCTCCATCTCTCTGTAATAATTTACCTTATCAAATCAGGCACATTAGTTAGAATTCACTTAGGTCTAGGAGGATAAAAAATAGGAAAGAATTTAAAAGTTCATCTTTGTATCTGAGGTGTCAAGCTGTTTGAAAGGTGTTTTTTTTCCAGGCATGTTCTGATGAGATTTCTTCTTCCCCTAATACTATGTCCCTACTATTAATTATTTCTTGGACAACAAAGAGCAAACCCAAACCAATCTAATGTATTATAAAAAGCTTGAGCTGTCAAGTTCTCCTTGCTGGTGAATAAGAACATATACAAGAGTTCACACCAGTTATTTAATGTTTCTGATTTACTATACAATACCCTGTGTATTTCCAAAACTTAAGTCACCTATTTTCTTAAAATAACACTGTAGTCTATACTGTACATATGCCAATGTATAGTATTTTCATTTGCATTAGCTCTTTCTGCAGTTGTTGTTGTCTCTTTCGGCTTTTCCTGGTTAGGGGTCGCCACAGCGGAACTCCGGTCCGCTAATGATTGGCAGTGGATTTTTACGTGCCGAGTTGCCAGCCCTGATGCACAACCTTCAACGAAGGTACGCCCATTCACTTCTGCAGTACTAGTGTGTAAATCTGTTATATTACAATTGTCTACCACTAATCTCATGTACCATACGAAAATGGGCTATGGCCGTAGGTCCAACAATGTCAATAAAAAAATTGTTTTACAATGCCAACTCTTTACAACTTACATGAAAATCTGCATGCCTAGTTTATTAATTTTAAATAACTTCCCAACTTGTGTAATGGCTGTAGTAACTTAAATAAGGAAGCAGCAATAGGTACTTGTGAAATGTAACAAATTAAAGCCAAAATTACCCATCCTATTCAGATATAAAATCGAAGTAATACTTAATCTGAGCTTGTAAAAAATTACCACCATGGACAGTGGCACTGCTTTACAAACATGGAGTTCCTATAAATCTTACCTTCTTTCTGGGTCCACAATCCAGTCAGATTCCCATTCCCAGCCCTTTGGAGGTAAGAAACTTTCTTTCTTGAGCTTGATTTTTCCAGTTACATCAGAAAATTTGTGCTTTCCCACAAGGCCAGTTGTGCCCCATTTACCGAACATAAGTGCTTGGTTTTCATACTTGATAAAAGAAACAAAAAATATTGCATGTTATAAAAAGAAAACCTGCAATACCATTAAAAACTACAGATATTGGAATTCATAATACAGACCTGTACTTAAATACATAATACATATATGGACTTCGAATAACTATCATCTGTGTCATTAACAAAAATATCTGCAACCATCATTTATTACAAACACCAACTCCTAAAGTCACATGGCTGTCTCCTAGTTCTAAATCTTTTCCTAACAAGACATGCAACTGCTTCATAACAGCTCATGTCAGGTGTGCTAAGTTAGGCAGACATTCTGTGATAAAGAAGAATTATGCCTGCAACTGCCTGTCACAACACCCCATCTTCTAAAGCATAACAAAAGGGGCCATTAGTACAAATTTCCTCCTATCACTAGGTGGCACTGCTTTGAGACCTCTTCCATCAGTATCAGTAGCTGACTGGGCTTATTCCTTCCCTGATGGCACAATAGTAATCATTTACATCAGTATCTGGATATACTTAAAAGGGCAGGTGTAGTCCGCACTCCTCTTTGTAGGTGAAAAAAGGTCAAAGGATGGATAAATGCACTACAGTAAGCATATTTCTTATTGTTTTACTCTCTAACACCTGCAAGACAACATTTTTGCTTTCAGGGTGACATATAATGCTGATATGCAGAATACTGAAGTCTTCATCTTCGAGAAGACCTTTTTATTGTTCTTAACTTTGTGTTGAAGAGTGCCAGTCTAGGAAACTGCCCAGGCTGACAAATGACCTACATACATCTCTGATGCCATATATTACAACTGCATCAAATTAAGAATAATGAGGTAACAAGAACAGTGTTTTCCTCCTACCTCCCCCATGGGTAACCATCAGCTGCCACCAGCTCCTTTCCTCATTCACTAACTCTGCAGGACCCACCATATCCACCCCTGGGCACAACCAGACCCACATCTGGGGCTGTTGTGGAGAGTGAGGACAGTGGCACAATGTCATACTGCTAACAAACAGTGTGCTTTAACTCCCTGCCTACTCATGGCAGCCTTGTGAGCTCCTCAGGGATGGCTTCAGAAGGTGCATGTGTGATTCTTCTCATGGGCAACCTCATGACCTAGGCAGCCCCACTATCAAGTCCCCGCTAGTGCCCCATAGTTAGCAAGAATTTTGATGATTTGGTAATGGATCGTGATCAATAACACAGATTAAAAAAGTAGCATATAACACTTTTTAAATTCTAAATCAGCACTTGGGATATGGTGACCTTTTACTAACAACTTTTATGCAAATTAAACATAATACAAACAGTGCATGGAGCATTGTGATTATGTTCAAAAAAGTGTCTAAACTACAGCCTGGTTCAGCAGTGCTATAGTGTGAGACCCAACCTTAACAATGCTTAGAGAGGTACTTAACAATTGTTAATGTCAGGTCTGCACTAAAAGCAGACTGCGCTGATCAGAAAAATAGCAGCAACAGGACATGCAATGGCTTTGTTTCAACACGCAGCTCTTTCTCCTGCCCACAAACCTCATCTGGTTATTTGTTTACAACTTCTTCCTTTAGTCAGGGAATACATAAGGATGTCTACCAATACCCCACTGCTTTACAAACTCTCAGAGTGGAAACCGACTGCATTTTTTTAAATTTTACTGTTGATTAATTTGTAGTACATGGAGAAGATAAATCTCCTTGCACTACAAGGAATTATGAGTGGGTTAGTGATCATAGCCACTTTATTGTCTGTTCTCAACATGGATGCCAAGATTCACCTCTAGAGCTTCTCTCGAGGCAAATTTCATGGCATCCATGTCTCAAATACATAAAGCAATTATGATCACTGACCCGGTCATAATCCCCGGTGTTAAGAGCTACTATACCTTACCATTTCTGCAGAGACACTAAACGTTCCTTCAGCATAACTGTTAAACTTTTGCTCCACTGCAGACAACCCAAGCCAGATGTTGACACGTAGCTGTACAGGAAGTTTAGCACCATTTGTCTTGTCCTGTGGATGCTAAGAGGGCAGAAAAAGAAAATGAGAAAAACAAGTCATGTTATACACTGCAAAGTTTCATTTCAACCCTCAATCAATAATAGACCCCCCCCAAAAAAAAAAAATCACAAAAATACCCAGTGCTAATGACCAGTTAATAAGCATTTTAGGCAGTAGATATAAAAGCAATTTCAAAATCCATTTGGATTTTAAATTATTCCAAAACTCTAGTCGGCTGTACTTGCAAACAATCAAACAGGAATTGCACATTCAGCTGACAAAACTGATAAAAGAAAGATTAACCCCCATATCCTCTCCCCACCAAACGCACACAATGTACATATCAATAAGGCATGTAAAAGCCAGCTATTCTCCTGGAAAAGTATCTAGTTTGTTGTGTTTTGAAAATTATGAATGGAAGTCCAAGTAGCAGCTTCACAGACTGTGCAAATATTTCTGAAAAAATGCAGCAGATGTTACTCCTGTTCTAGCATTATAAGCCCTTACAGATTCTTCAAGGGCATGTCACAGTGTTTATAACAATAACCAGTGTAGTTAACTAACCATCTCTTCAGTGTCCAATTAGGTACTGCTTTATCTGTTTTTTCTTGCTAGAAAGAGACAGAGTTGGTCTTACATTCTCAATTCCTTGGTTCAGGACAAAACCTTAATTATCTGGGAATGTGGAAGTCTACTTCCTCTATTTTGTGTATTTGGGAAGAGCAAATAACTGGCTTAGTTCAATGTTATCTTTGATAATCCTGTGCATAAAAGATGTTTGTTCTTAAAGCTAACTCTATCCTACTGAATATGGTATATGGTTTGTGACCATTAATTGTTAGAATTCAGATGCCCTCCAGACTGAGTTAATTTTCACAGGGAAAATGGTTTTCCAAGAAATAAACTTAGTTGTAAGTGCAATCTGGTTCAAAAGGATAAAACAAAAGCTACTTTAAGAGAAAGTTGAAATCTCAGGAAAGAACCACTGGTTTTCTAGGTAGCTGGAGGTGAAGGTTTTCCTTCAGAAAGGCTTTAGGAAAATATGACAAGGGGTATATTAATTGGAATGCATTTGAAATGGTGTTTGAATCCACTTTCACTGATGTCTTGTCCTGAAAAAAATAAGTAGCAAAGTACTTGCTGTACTATTGAGCTCTAAACAGAAATTTATTTAGCGGAGCACAATCACCATATACAAAATATTTTCTACTTGCAAGTGTGACTTTATAGTTGTAGGTTTCCTGGCTTCTTTCAAAATATGACATCCTTCCAGGTCAAAGGCTTCCAAGTTTGGGATCAATGACATATTCTTCAAGTAATCAATTTGCGTCTGATGTGGTGGGGCTAGACTCAGGTCCGTTTCCTGAGACATCAGCAGAGTGGAATGTCTGGGGAAGATAAGGGGAATTTCATCCCCTGTTCAGCAGGAGTAATGGGGAAAAAAAGGTGGTCTGGGCCAAAAGGGGGGATATTAAAACAGTGTCTGCTTGTTCCTGCAGACACTTTACTTTGGGGAATGTAAGGTATGGGTGGGGAAGGTGTCTTTACCCCCTTTGCTCCAAGTAATAGAGAAAGAACTGGCTTTCCAAGCATTCTTAAAATGGAATTTGGAAATGAATATCTTGATCTGGGAAAGGGTTACCGTATTTATAAACAGAAACTCTACAAACAGTATAATTGGAAGATCTGCTGAGCCAAGATCTACCTTTGTATCTTTTTAGTAGCTCACCAGTTTTACTATGAGAAGGCTGTACTGCAGACCATTATCCCATGCCTTCACAGATGACCTTTACATCTGAAAGGAATCGGAAGCCCTTTGTTTGGTCATGTAGCATATCAGAGTAGCATTGCCTTTAATTTTATTTAATAATGGTATATTATACTATACATTATTACAGCAAGGTATATTCTTTACACTTGATGTATATCAGAATTACTTTTTTCTGACTCAATTTCCACTGCCTAAATTCCCTTACATAATTAAGTTTCTTTATCAGAAAAAAAAATTGATGCTTAACAAAATTACATCAAAATTCAATCTTTTTGTTGTGCCCACAGAGCTTTCGAAGTTGTACAAAAGTATTTATATTTAATTCAGAATCATCTTGTCTTTTCAGTATAACCACCTTTTACTATTCTGCAAAAGAAAAAATTACTTTCCTATGATAAATCACCTGTATGTACAGGTAGTTCAGAATGTAAAACATTCTTGTGTAACCAACAAAAGGTCTCCTGTCGCGAAGCTATGGGTTTACGCAAACTGACAGACAAACCATTCAGTAAATAGCCTCTCATCATAGAAAACAGATCTATTTATATAATTTTGTATAAATTGTCAAATTCTCATTCTACAACTTGCCTCATATACTTTTTCTGTGACAGTTCCCAGTCTATCTGGACAGCAATCTGGCACTCTGTTTTATTACTTAAGAGTAAATTCTGAATCCACTTTAGGAAAGAAAATGTTTCTCCATCTGGAATGTACAAGAATTAGCAGATCTTTGTGGACTAAAATCAGAAAAGTCTTCAATTATATACTCTTCCCAGCTCTAGAGGATGTTCTCAGTGAAGTCAAATTTCTTATCTCACTGGCTGCACTCTGTCTCGTCTCTCAAGGAAACAGACAGTGGGATTTCTGCATTTGCCTGCTCTTCTCCATTCTTTACCACAGCTGAACAAGGATGAGGAACAGTACATGATGATGCAGAAAGCTAACCAGCCAATGGGGACAAAGGAGGAATGGATGAATCAGATACTTCTTCCAATGCATAAATATAGGGAGTTACTTTAGACTCCTGTAAGAATAAAACTATCTTACATTGACTTGTAATCAAAAATGCATTAATCTATGCAGTCCAGCATGACAAAGTAGACTAAAATGAGAGATGGCAATGACAATAGTCCAGTGAGGACAAAACTTAACCTAGGTTTGCACATTACATTATTTTATAATAGTGTACACTAGGGCAGATTACAGCATCATATATCACAAAACCCTTTAAGACATGCTTTGGAGGTAGTGACATCTCTTAAAGAACAGACGTTAACTGGGCCTGGAAGAGTATTCCCACCTAAAATATAACAGTCATGCAACCGGTCTTAAGGCTAATGTACTTCGCTTACTGAAAAAATGCAACAAGCAGCACTGATTTGTAAGTGCTCCTTTTGTAGCTTATGCAGAAAAATCTTTCCCACATTAGTCTATCCCGGTAAATAAACTTTTAACAGAAATGACTGACTCAAATACAATTATGTAAGTATTTTCTAAAATAAATTTTCCCATGAAGATATTACCCTCTTCATTAGGAAAACTGTATAATTCTTTAAAGCACAAGGACTGGAGATAAACATGATCTTCTGGCTGAAATAATGGTGGTTACAGAAACATGTTCCAAAGCATTATTTGGGCAAAGGCAGCTAGAGGACTAGATGCAGGAAAAGTCACACATTCAAGGAATAGCTGGACTCACAAAGGGAAGACACCCATTATCAGGGATTACATTGTAGAATTCTTCAGACAAATGTCTTGGACAAAAGCAACTGCACTAGAGGAAATTCAGCAAATCGGCTGTGAAATGTAGAGGTAGCAGAGGGAAAATCTTACAAGAATGAAGACCCACATTAACCAAATAAAGACAACATTCCATAATATGAATAACCAGAGATTCAAACTTGTTAAAGTCCATCACACTAGTTGAGATGAGTAAAAGCTTTATACTTTTACAAGAAGATAGATCTAGTATAGTGTCTTCCCTGCAGCTAAAAGAAATTCTGAAATTCCTCCTTAGACCCAGTTCTGAAAGATTTTACATGTCCAGGAGGCAAGAATGGAGAAGTAGAATGCAGGGATCCAATACATTAACCAAAGAAGGTTCACACATTCCAAATCTTCTGGAAAGCAGCTGAGGAGAGGCCTTGAATGACTGCTTGGGAAGTAGAGAAACAATTAATGTCATTCAGAAGCTTTGACAAACTTTCAAATCGACTTTCTAGAGGACACAGAGTGGCAGAAAATTGTAAATGACAAGTTACAGTGTGTACTTATCATAAGGCTATAATGCTAGAGCTGTAAGAAATGCACCCATCTTTGGTAGTCTGTAAGACTACATGCCATAGGCATTAGGTGTCATTCAGTACAGCTTTATTTTGGGATTTGCTCCTTCCGGAGGAATAAGGAAACCAGTAAAAAGCTCAGCCACATCACTCATTGCTGATGAAAACAATAACAATGTCCCTAGTTTAGTTCTTTTTTATCACCTATCCCAGGGAAAATTTTGTGATACCCATTCAGTCATCCAGAGTTATTTTAAAGGTTGCTAGGGAAGTAGCTGCTTAACATGTATGGGCAGCACATTCCAGAAATGGGGAATAAGTTGGGTCTGGTACCGGACATGCCATATGGAGTTCATAATGTGGTAGTATAGCTTTAAGCATGTACAGTGGGCGTTTACTGTACCACTACTACTACTTCGGTGAAGGAGTTCAGAGAGTGATCATTCTCTGGTCTGGTGAAACTTTCTGCTACAGAGGGCACTGACTTCATGCCATACCTGTTTTTCAGTAGGGACATAGGAATTGATGAAGTGATTTGGATTGGAAGGGAATTTGCAGCCACAATATTTTGTCCATAGTTTCTAGATACGTCTCTGTAGATGTTACTCAGTTATGCAGAAAAATATCTTTCCTGAAACTGCTTTCAGAGGAAACCAGTAAGGAAAGATTTCTTTGCTTCTTGCTTCAAGGACAGGGCCCACAACAGTCTTTTCATGAAGCCAGGCCTTCTGGAAGGCCAGCCTAGGTTGCACCACTTGCTACACATAGTTAAAAACCTAATCATACCAGAAAGGTAGCAAAAGCTTCTTCTATTAATGATGACTATCACTTGAACACACTAGACAAATAGCTGATGGTTTCAAAACCCAATGTGGCAAAGGAATAAATATTTTTACCAATTGCAACCACAACCTTTGATCTCGTATGAGGAAGTGCTACCAAATTCTTTCCTGTGACTCAGCTACAGTAACACTAACAGTGAAGTGATTGGAGAAAAGCCTCCTCTGACTATTGCCACAGGAAGCCACCATTTACCTTTCCAGCAAACAAGTAGGGGAGGCACATGGGCCATATGTATGAAAGAGTCAACTCACAAACAAGTTCAAGCATCCAAAAAGATTTACAAACCAGTGTCTGAATGGTCTTCCTTTTGCTTACTACTAGCATTAAACTGATCTGCAATATAATACAATCCCACACCCATTTATCTACCATGCCACTTTAAGCTATTCAAAGTATGTGCACGTGCAAAGCCAGGATATGTGGACTGTGCATAACACAAATGGGAATGTGAAGACTCAATATTCACCTGGAAACAGGGATGGAGGTAACCTGCTGGGCAATGTTCTGTCCCAAAGATGAGGCCAAAAGACTCAAGGTCCTCTTCTGTGACAGCAGAGCATCCATCCTAACTTGAATGTGAGAATGTACTTGTACCCGACCTCCACATTCTACTCAAGATCAGGTGCTGCAAGAATGAATTTATGACCATGCTGTTGGTCACTGGCTGATGGCATGCAAGAAGTTGTCATCCTAATGATGTCGGTAGTAAGTGCAAGGAGTCAGAGACCACTGTGGACTTCATGCAACAGCCAGGTCTAGGATTGGATCTGGATATTTTTCCTTACCTTGCACCTTTTTCTTTCCTTCTTAGCTTCATAGAAATAGATTTCTATCCATTTCCTACACTATCATACACCACTGTCAAATGGTGGGCAGTTATATAGGTCTCTAGATTCTCATTCCTGCACCACAGGTAATGCAACTGCAGCACTAATTACTGTAATAACGTCTGACACCAGTCAAAGGTTGAAGGCAGAAAAGGCTGCATCTATGATGGCCTTGGCTACTAATGTCTGCAATCATGCTTGTTAAGTCTTGGCTTTTAGACAATGAACCTGATGAGACCTTTCCAATGACATGTTCAGGTAAAATCCAAACTGTTTAAGTGGATAAAGAATGGGACTCCTATTGTGGTAACACCCTTACACTGATCAAAGGATACCCTTGAGAGGGCTAACTGGGTACGTATACTCCTAGTAAAGTAGCCTGAATTTCAAAGAGGTAATCATATGCAAAGGCACAAAAAATGGCAAGCTTAAGTACACCATTGACTAGAGATGGCCCTCGAAAGTAACATCAGAAAATAAACAAGATCACTGCTGGGGACATCTGCAGGCTACTTAAATGCAACTTGCATCACTGATGTTTCATTGATAGAGTAATGTAAAGCAAATCACAAATACCACATACAAATACAACTCTGCTTCTTTGACACTCGACTGAAAAGTGCAGCTTAGTTTTACAAACATGTTTTTGTCAGTTTAAAAATGTAGATGGGTGTGCTTAAGTGGCACGGACTGGCACAAAGGTGTAGAAATACAAACTGAAGTTCATGAGAATTCTCAGTGATGATGTGGCTATTGCAAATTAGAACCAGAATAACTTGTTTGTAAAATGTAGCATCTGTTCACAACTGAGAGTTGGATTTTAGTACAATCTATCCGATGCCTCTATATATTTCTTATTAGTATTCTGATTTAAGTATCTAATGAAATAACTGGCTTAAAAGCATCACAGCTGGATTTCTGATTGCACTTCTGTGTACCAGGTTAATGTACTGGCTTAAGAAGTAGAGGGTCTTGGCCAAGGAAAGCAGACTGGGTCATCGAGTGCCTTTGTCAGAGTGGTATGGCAGCACCATCTAGTAGACAATGGAGAAAAGTTTTGGCTTTATAAGCAGCAAATGATAGGGGCAAGCCACATTTTTGGAGGAGATGCATAGAGAAACACTGGCAACTAGCCATACCAGAACTGTTTTACAGCATCAAAGCAGATGGGAAATTAGAAGTTAAGGGTGCAGAAACATCCTCCTCTTCCAAAATGTGAAAGCCCTGGAAACTATGTTACCATTTTAGGGAATTTTTTCAGTCAATCACCATTCCCTGCTGCATGGCAGTCACCAATCATCTCCCAGTGAACTGTCCCATTTGTTCCTTTTCAATAGGGCGAGGGCTGACTGGTCGTGACCATCAATCATTAGGGGTGGCTTGCGATTTTGCTTGTTTTGTGGCCCTAATGTTCCAACCAGTACTCCATTCAGTGTGAAGAGGGAGAGGATATGCATTGGGTTTTCCACAAATAATGTCACCTCAATTCTGCAAGGGGTGTTCCCTTAAGCAGCCCTGACCCCCCCCCCCCAAAAAAAATCACATAAATTACATGCTGAATTTATTGCTGCAGAACTATATTACCAGGTGTGCTCCTGAGTGTTTGTATACACCATTCTGAGATTTCAGCTAACCACACTCCTTCACTCCTCCTTTCCCTGGCTGCATTCTCCAGTGTCAGGCCACTAAATGAACCCTGGTTGCCTGTATCTACAGTACCATGAATCCAGGGCACCATTTTGAGAAAATAAACAGTCAATAAAGGGCTAAATACCTTGGGAACTCAGAACAGATAAAGCCAGTAGGCAGGTTCAACAGCATATACGCAACAGACCTGTAGTTGCACTTTTGTGCAGTTACACAGTACCTGGTGTCACTGATACACTGAGTTAAGTATGGATAACCAGCATTTAGTGATGTCTGTACTTAATGCATATATTGTACCCCTTGTAAAGGCATATCCAGCTTCTGTGCTATTTACATTTGCATAGGGAACCCCTATAGGGCATAGCCAGCCTTTGAGATATAAACTTAGCTAACATGCATCCACATCTAACAATAACCTCAAATAAGGCACGAGACAAAGAATTACCATTCTTATACTATAGCAAGGTCAAGTTAATATGCTAATTCAAGCTTTCAATGAATTATACTGAGGAAATGGAAATTTCAAAGTGAAGTGAAAGGTATTCTGCAAAGAACATTTAATTCAAATGCTTTTAGACAAAAATGTTTCAGAAAACATACCTTTAAAAATACAGTCTGCGTCTTTCCACAGTATTTTCCACATGCTTCTGCATGTGAGGTGGAGAATAAAACACTAGCTGCAGAAACCCTAGCATAAGCCACACGCCTCTCTCCTTGAATCATCCAAATGATGACGTCTGGCATGCTGTTCTGAGGCTGAAAGGAGGACAAAAAATAGTCAGTTACATAATATAATGGATTAAATACAGTCCCACGGAAACAAATATGCTACACAGGTTTACACATTTCAAATATATTTTCATACAAGTGGACTTTTAAAAATATTTGAGGAGATGAAAACAAAAAATGAAGCAGGCAACCAGGCTCCACATAAATATTTAATAAATTAAGCGCTTTCATCCAAAAATACAAAATACTTCATCAAAAAACAATTTACAGGTGAAAAAAAGCATGAATGCATTGCAGGGGCAGAATAAAGGCAAATATACATATCATTAGCATAGGTATAATAAAGTCAAATTATAATGTATCATCTGACAGAGTAAAGATGACTGATAATATGCCATGCATCTACACTGTCAAGCATTCAGCTACTTCTTCTATAAAACATTTTAAATATAAAAAGACCACGTGAACCTACAAAGCTGAAGTATTTTTTGCACTTGCTCTAACTGTCTCAGTGCTTACATTTAACACTTCTGTGTTGCATTTACTGATTTGGTTGAATTTCTCACTGTTTTTCAACATACACTTGTTAAAATATGCCATCTGTTTGTTACTGTACTGCTCTTAGGTTGTTTTAACAGCATTATGACATTTCCTAACCTCCTCTGATACTGCAAAAGCTGTTTCAGTTTGCCAAAATATTTCTAAGTATTAGGTTCATAGGTTCATAGGTTTATACTAGGCTATCTGCCCTAAGGTATTTATAAGCCTAGCCCAAAGTTATGTGGCTTACGCCACCCCTTATGTTAGAAATAATGTGCCCATTAGTTTGTTGTGCCTCTGTCCAGCAGTGACACAGAGATGATTCCCGGGGTAAACCCTATTGCAAAGCTTTTCTGTGTTTGTAGAAGTTCTCCTACATTTGTGAACATTTCTCAGGGTTAGTGAACTTATTTCCAAGGATTCCTGATACTGCAGTAATTCTGCCTTTTGTTGCAAAGCATTTGTTACTGCACCTGAGCTCAAAACCACTTTGTTTTACATTGAATTTTTTTTTCCACTCGAGCAGGAGCAGCCGGCTGATTCAACCCATCCAAGTTGGTAACTGCTGGTGGAAGGCTTATTGTGTGTTTATCTGACTGGCCTAAAGGTTTAACTGTGTACAAGTCTTTCATCCTGCTGGCATAAAACCTCTGCATTTGCACATCAGACACACCCAGTTACTTGTGCCTTGTCTGTAAGCAAATCTCTCTAGTTTAAAATCCTCTATAGGAAATGCTCTCCATAGTCTCCCACCATTCACAGCTGCTTGAGGAGTTGCCAGCTTGTGCAGAGGGTAGGACAACTGCAGGTCATCGAATAGTATACTACTAAACACTCTCACTTAGACCTTTCAGTGATGCTCCCCTAACCTTGCCCATCTATTAAGGATCTGCTATAATGGATATGTGCTTCCCTGTCATCTCTGTTTCTGGCCTGGTAGATATGGGCATCCAGAGGCAGTGTAGTAACTGACTCATGCGCACTGACAACCATTTTATTTTAGGACAAACGCAGTGTGTGAGAGATGTTGATACATAATGTCAATGGAGGCAAAGCTCACACAAACACACACACAAATGCAGACCAGGTAGTAAGCGTTAAAACCAAAACACTCACTACTAACACTAAGGAAAAACACAGACTCGCATATGTGGAGGTACTCACTTGGAATCTATACAAATCTCCAAAACCTCCTAAAAGCATCTCTCAGTGGCCTGCATACACTCAAAAAAAGACGAGCACCTCATAAAACATCCAAGCAAAAGGAGTTTTTGGAAAAACCAGAGTCACCAACCATGGAAAAAAAGTTTTAATATGAACGCTAACAATACACAATGCGTTTTTGTCCACCAAGACTTCATCAGATAACCCCATATCATGATCTAAAATCCTTTAATAAACCATTACATTAAAAATGAACCAATAAACACTTGGCATCAATTAACAAAACAATAATATACAAAAAGTGTATCTGACAAATGGATAAAGAAAAAACGGAGTACTATAATACCATGTCATATGTTAAAATTGTATTATGAACAATGAATAAATATTAAAACGTTTATAAAAACAATAATACAAAAAGTCAACAAACCAATAAATGTTTGTGTCTTTCGGCTTTTCCCAGTTAGGGGTCACCACAGCGGAGCTCCGGTCCGCTAATGATTGGCAGTTGATTTTTATGTACCGGCTTGCCAGGCCTGACGCACAACCTTCAACGAAGGTACGCCCATTCATGCATGTCTCCACGCAGAAGACGCTCTAGCTGAGAATCGAACCGGACAGTGTCTTACTGTGACAACGCTACCGCAGCACCACCACCGTGGGTGTCTCAACAAACCAATAAATATGTATAAAAATATATAAATGTATGTTTATGTAAAACCCCATCATTTAATGTAAACCTATGCAATGCTGCCCTCTAATGGTTAAAAACCAAATACTAAACACCATTTACAATTTTGCTGCTCTTAGCTTTAATAATGGTGTCAAGGAAATGCTCTCATGTAAACCAGGATTATCTTCCTGCATCCAGAAATACCTGCCAGTACAACTCCCGATATTCCAGGCGGGTTTCCCACAAACCCCCCCTAACATCTTTGGGAACAACTTCCAGTACAAAAAATAAATAGTTTGCTTGGGCACAATTTTGTAGATGTTTATATAGGGCATTTTTGTCATTACTTATAAAAATGTTCATAAATCTGCCTTTTTAGGCGACTTTGTTTTCCCTATATAAAAAGCACTACAAGCCTCACAATATACTAAATAAACTAAACCACTCGAGTTGCCATTGCTGTAACAGGTACTACTGACATATTGATTCCAAGCTTTAATAAACACCTGGCCAGTGTTCACTACATGTTTACACTGCGCACAAGCCCCGCATTTATAGGTAACAGGCCTTTTACCCCTGTGAGTAGTATTCCCTTTTTCCAATAATTCTTTTAAATTGACACTTTTTTTTAAAAACGATATTTAAAGGTTTTTGTTCAACTCCCTTTAAATCAATGAGGGAGGTGAATCTGTCCCATTCCTTTTTGATCACATCAATTACCCGGTGTGAATCACTATTAAATTCAAAAGTGAATTCCCTGTGGAACTTATCTTTGCTCTTATCATTATTGGGTGTAATATCAATACCTTTATCCAAAAGGGTCATGAATCTTGTCATCCGCTGACTTTTAATATATAAAATGGTGTCATTCAATAACTTAGCCGGGTAACCCCTTTCCTTAAAAAGGTCAGCCAGAAAAAGACATTCCTCTTCAAAGTCCTCATCTAAAGACATGAGCCTACTAGCTCTAATCAATTGCCTCTTGAAAATACTCTTCCTCTGTGAATATGGATGGGCACTCTCAAAGTGAAGATACGAGTTGGAAAAAGTCTCCTTTTGGAAAACGTTTGACTTATTCCACCGGTTGTTTTAATACTCACATCCAAAAAATCAACCCTATCATAAGAAATTTTGCTAGTAAATTTTAAAAAGGATGTGGTTGTGTTTAAATATTCCAAAAACTCATCTAGTTTCTCCTCGGAATTGTTCCAAAAAATACAAATATCATCCAAGAAGTGTCTATATAAAATCCAACAATCACAGAATCTAGAATTAAAAATATATTGTTTTTCCCACCAGGCTAGGATAATATTAGCATATGTGGGTGCACAATTGGCACCCATCGCTACACCCCTGACCTGGTGGAAATATTCACCACCATAATGAATAAAATTATTTTTCAAAACCATGTCCATAAGGTTAAGAATAACTGGAAATTCTAACTCTGTCCACCAGAGCTGCTTCAAGCCAGACTAATCCCTTTTCTTGGGGAATAACTGTGAATAAATCTTTAATGTCAACCGTTACAAATATAATATTATCATAATTCTTATTTGTATCAATACCCTGAAGGAATTCCCAAGAATCCTTCAGAATTGTTTTTTCCTTTCCCCAATGTTTTTTCAATTTTATGTCCAATAACTTTGCTACTGGCATGGTCTTGGAGTCTTCAGCTGATACGATGGGTCTGAGATGGAGATTCCTCTGGTCCTTATGGACCTTTGGGATCCCAAACATGGTGGGTATCCTGGGTTGGGGCACATGTAAAAATCTAAATGTTTCTATATTAATCAATCCTTCCAACAATAAATCATTTACAGCCATTTCTATTTTCTGATAAGCCACATGGATTTCGTTTTTGAAAAAACCCTACTATAAGTTGAACTGTCTCCCAAAATATCATTAATTTTCCATTCATAAATCACCTGTTCCATAAGGACTGTACCCCCCTCCCTTGTCAGGTCTCATTTCCTAATCTGTGAATTCTGCTGAAGTTCACCAAGTAGTCTTCTCTCATTTTGATTCAAGTTGTACTTTTTTATTTTGCCTACATCCTTTCTTATTTCCTTTTCCACTATGGCCTCAAAGTTTTTCAGTTGGGGATGAATTGGTGGGTTATATTCACTTTTACGTCTCAAACAGGCCTGTGTGTCCGTCTTTGCCTGTGCCTGAAATATAATCTCCAGATTGGGCTGCCTAATGAACATTTTAAAATCCAATAAAAGTCTGGTAGCATCACATTTCTTTATATGGCACAAATTTAAAACCTCTAGAAAATAAACTGAAATGGTCAACAGTTAATTCAACACCTGTGTAATTAAATATGTTGTAATTCCTATATGTGAATACATTATTTTCACTAAAAATTCCATCTGAAGATGGAAAGGAGAGGGATCCCATTAAGGGAGCTTTGGATGGAATTCTTAGTGAAAATAATATATTCACATATAGGAATTACAACATATTTAATTACACAGGTGTTGAATTAACTGTTGACCATTTCAGTTTATTTTCTAGAAGTTTTAAATTTGTGCCATATAAAAAATGTGATACTACCAGACTTTTACTGGATTTTAAAATGTTCATTAGGCAGCTCAATCTGAAGATTATATTTCAGGGACAGGCAAAGACGGATACACAGGCCTGTTTGAGACGTAAAAGTGAATATAACCCACCAATTCATCCCCAACTGAAAAACTTTGAGGCCATAGTGAAAAAGGAAATAAAGATTGTAGGTAAAACAAAAATGTACAACTTGAATCAAAAAGAGAGAAGAATACTTACTGAACTTCAGCAGAATTCACAGATTAGGGTTATGACCTGACAAGGGAGGGGGTACGGTCCTTCTGGACCAGGTGATTTATAAAGGGAATATGAATGATATTTTGGGAGACAATTCAACTTATAGTAGGGTTTCCAAAAACAAAATCCATGTGGCTTATAAGAAAATAGAAATGGCCCTAAATGATTTACTGTTGGAAGGATTGATTAATATAGAAACATTTAGATTTTTACATGTGCCCCAACCCAGGATACCTACCATGTTTGGGATCCCAAAGGTCCATAAGAACCAGAGGAATCCCCCTCTCAGACCCATCGTGTCAGCTGAAGGCTCCAAAACCATGCCAGTAGCAAAGTTTTTGGATGTAAAATTGAAAAAACATTGGGGAATGGAAAAAAAACAATTCTGAAGTATTCTTGGGAATTCCTTCAGGGTACTGATACAAATAAGAATTATGATAATATTATATTTGTAACAGTTGACATTAAAGATTTATTCATAGTTATTCCCCAAGAACAGGGATTAGTCTGGCTTGAAGCAGCTCTGGTGGACAGAGTTAGAATTTCCAGTGATGAGTTACCGGTTATTCTTAACTGTATGGACATGGTTTTGAAAAATAATTTTATTTATTATGGTGGTGAATATTTCCACCAGGTTAGGGGTGTAGCGATGGGTGCCAATTGTGCACCCACATATGCTAACATTATCCTAGCCTGGTGGGAAAAACAATATATTTTTAATTCTAGATTCTGTGATTGTTGGATTTTATATAGATGCTTCTTGGATGATATTGGTACTTTTTGGAACAATTCAGAGGAGAAACTAGATGGGTTTTTGGAATATTTAAACACAACCACATCCTTTTTAAAATTTACTAGCAAAATTTGTTATGATAGGGTTGATTTTTTGGATATGAGTATTTAAACAACCGGTGGAATTAAGTCAAACGTTTTCCGAAAGGAGACTTTTTCCAACTCATATCTTCACTTTGAGAGCGCCCATCCATATTCACAGAGTAAGAGTATTTTCAAGGGGCAACTGATTAGAGCTAGTAGGCTCACATCTTCAGACGGGGACTTTGTAGAGGAATGTCTTTTTCTGGCTGACCTTTTTATGGAAAGGGGTTACCCGGATAAGTTATTGAATGACACCATTTTATATATTAAAAGTCAGCGGATGACAAGATTCATGACCCTTTTGGGTAAAGGTATTGATATTACACCCAATGATAAGAGCAAAGATAAGTTACATAGGGTATTCACTTTAGATTTTAATAGTGATTCACACCGGGTAATTGATGTGATCAAAAAGGAATGGGGCAGATTCACCTCCCTCATTGATTTAAAGAGAGTTGAACAAAAACCTTTAAATATCGTTTTTAAAAAAAGTGTCAATTTAAAAGAATTAGAAAAATGGAATACTACTCACAGGGGTAAAAGGCCTGGTACCTATAAATGCGGGGCTTGTGTGCAATGTAAACATGTAGTGAACACTGACCAGGTGTTTATTAAAGCTAGGAATCAATATGTCAGTAGTACCTGTTACAGCAATTGCAACTCGAGTGGTTTAGTTTATTTAGTATGTTGTGAGGCTTGCAGTGCTTTTTATATTGGGAAAACAGAAAGCTGCCTAAAAAAGCAGATTTATGAACATTTTTATAAGTAGTGACAAAAATACCTTATATAATCATCTACAAAATTGTGCCCAAGCAAACAATTTTTTGTACTGGAAGTTGTTCCCAAAGATGTTAGGGGGGGTTTGTGGGAAACCTGCCTGGAATATCGGGAGTTGCACTTGCAGTTATTTCTGGACACAGGAAGATATCCTGGTTTAAAAGAGTATTTCCTTGACACCAGCTAAAAGCAGCAAAACTGTAAATAGTGTTTAGTATTTGTTTTTTAGCCATTAGAGGGCAGCATTCCATAGGTTTACATTAAATGATGAGGTTTTACATAAACACACATTTATTTATTTTTATACATATTTATTGGTTTGTTGACTTTTTGTATTAATTATTGTTTCTATAAAGGTTTTAATATTTATTCATTGTTCACAATACAATTTTAACATATGACATGGTATTATAGTACTCCATTTTTTTTCTTTATCCATTTGTCAGATACACTTTTTGTATATTATTATTTTGTTAATTGATGCCAAGTGTTTGTTCATTTTTAATGTGATGGGGTAAAGGATCTTAGATCATGATATGGGGTTATCTGATGAAGTCTTGGTGGACGAAAATGCATTGTGTATTGTTACCGTTCATGTTAAACACTTTTTCTGTGGTTGGTGACTCTGTTTTTTCCAAAAACTCATTTTGCTTGGTTATTTGGTTTTATTTGGAGTTTTGCCTCCCCTTTTAACATTTGTTTTTTTTACCTCATAAGACATATAACTCTGAAAATCATAATAGCCCTGCTTCCAAACCCATAAGACAACACACCACACAGCCAAACATTCTAGATGATGACAATTCCACTGTAAGACATACTTATGTCCCTCTTACCAGGCTAAATAAGGAGAAAATCATAGTAAGCTGTCTGGAGCCAGGATCTGCTAGATCACACATGTACTTAGGTCTTTAACCCACAAGTACCAGTATGACAAGGCCATAGTCCATGTTGGAGTAAATGAACCAAGGTGTACCTCACTTGTCTATATGAAGAGAGATGTGATGGTGCTCCCTGAATGTGTGTCCTAGGTGGGTATGAATCGAGCTTTGATAGCACCCTATCTTCACTAATGATGTCAAAGTATCAGCAAAAAATGATGGACTTCAATAGACTTAGTTTCTGATGTCACAACAAAGGGATCTAATATCTCTCAGCCTGGGGAGACATGATCGACAAATCATGACGCTTTGCCAGAGATGGTTTGCACTTGTCACCAGTTGGCTTTCAGACACAGGCAAAACTTTATCCCCATAGTGCCTTTTTTAGGCCATGCCAATTTGTTAAACCCTCCAACATGTCAAAAATCACTTGCGACTACCTAAAGGTACTGCTGGCTCAACACTAGAAGTTTAAATAAAAAACTGCACTCCCTGGAAGCACTCATTACCCTGCAGAATGCAGACATATGTGTAGTCACAAAAACATGGTTCAGAACCATGGAAAGCACCCTGGATTACAAAGACTACAATGCTTTTCATACATTTTGATACCCCTCAGCTCACGATGAAACAAAGGGAGGAGGTGTCCCGGTGCTAATAAAGTGTACACTGCTAGACTGGTCCAGCTACATGACTTGCTTGAGCTGTTCCATACCAAACTAACCAAAGGTGTGACCCCCCCCCCCCATCACATCCTTGCTAGCTACAGATCCCCTAACATGAGTCTGGAAAACCACACATCCTACATATACCTACTAGAATCTCTTAACGCTCAATCTAACACCATACTTATGGGTGACTTCAACTACCCCTCCACAGACTGTGACACTTATATGACCCATAATTCACTTGCTCAGAGATTTTTGGACTTCGTCAACACAAACATGCTGGAGCAACTAGTTAGCTCCCCAACTAGAGGTAGCAATATCCTAGACCAACTATTCAACAACATGGGAGATGCAGCTCCACCTCACATATTAACTCCTCCCTGCTAAGTTCTGACCATGAAGTGATCTCCTTTAGTATTAAAACTAACTTAGAACCCCCATCAAACTCCAAACCTGTTAAGAACTTTGTTAAAGCTAATTACTTCAAACTAAGTGACAGCTTATTAAACTTCCAAGCCCATCTTAGCCTGGATGACACTGAGGCCTTCTCTGAGCTGTACAGAAAAGCACTGTAGAACCACACTCATAGCTGCATAGAGGAGGCAGTACCTATCTGAGTTAAACCTAAGACTACTGGCAAAAATAAACCACCCTGGTGGACCCCTAGTATAAACAGGTTATTTAACAAAAGGAAGAAAAAATCATCTCCAAACCAACAGTACATAAAGACACTCAGCAGTCTAAATAAACAAGAGCTGGTCAAATCTGCTAAAGCGAACTATGAGGTAAAGCTAGACTCCCAGGTGAAAGATAACCATAAGACTATTTTAATTATGTTTGTAACCTCAGGGGAAATGCTCAGCAGTGTTCCAAGTTAATCATGAAAGGCAACACTTACACCCAGCCCGAAACTATAGCAAACTTGCTGGCTGACAAGTTCAGTTCAAACTTCTCCCCCCCATCACCTCCTACCACACCCAAAGAAATACTCGCAACCATACCCCTTACAAGTCATTACAAGAGAACAGGTAATTGCTAGGCTTCCTAAAGCCAAAAACACAGCCTCCATGGGTCCCAACAACTTTTTAGGATGTTTCTTAAAAAGCTTAAAACAGAATCTATCATGGCTACTAGAAACCCTCTTTAATCACAGCTTCAGGACAGGCTTTGTCCCAGAGGACTGGAGGATTGCAACAGTCATCCCTCTGCACAAAGGGGCCCATCAACTGACCCAGGGAACTACAGACCCATAAGCTTGACCAGTCTTATCTGAAAGGCAATGGAGAGAATCATCATGGACTTGATCAATAACATCATAGGAACTCTCCAAAAATTGGACCAGATCCACTATGGCTTTGTTAAAAGGAGGTCTTGTCTGCATAATCTGGTGGACTTCTTTGAGAAAGTCACCAGGGCCACAGATGAGGGTAAAATGGTACACACCACTAATCTAGACTGGCCAAAGCTTTTGACACAATCCCCTTTCTCAGAGATCATAGATAAATTTACTGAGTTAGGCATCATCAGATGGACAGCCAACTGGGACAGGACACATGTTGTCTGGATAGGTGAAATCCACTTCGGATAAGAAACCTGCTAGTAGTGGTGTCCCACAGTTCTCAGTGTTGGGACCCTTCTTGTTTGGTATATACTTCTCTGAAGTGAAGACCAGTGGTGGGGGCCTCTAGCTCACCAAGTTCATTGACTATAAGCTGGAAGTTGTCATTAAATCTCCAAATGATGATGGCATCCTACAAACAGGCCTAAAAATGGCAAGTGAATGGTGCCAAAACTATGGTCGGAGACTAAATGCTAAAAAATATGTAATGCTACCCTTCAATAAATAAGATATCCTTGCAAATGTTAATATTGATACTACACCCCTAAAATTAGACCCAGTGGTGAGGGACCTAGGAACACAGATGGATAGTAACTTAAATTTTGACCACCAGGTAGCTACAGTAGTGTGAGAATCCTTCTGTGTGGCTCAACTTATAAATAAAGGCATGGATTCAAAAGCCAAGGAAGTCATAGTGCTATTGTACTCCGGCCTCATCAGGCCTGTAATAGAGTACAATGCTACCATCTGCATGTACCTAACCAGGCACTTTCATCAACTGGAGTAGCCCCATAGGTTTCACACTAAAAAAATACAAAGTGTAAGACATGTCTTAAGCAGACCGACTAAAGCGCCTTTCCCTTTGCTTTGTCTCATATAATTTATTGAGCAGGGAACATACCTGACCTACAAGACATTTTCTGATCCAGCCCTTATGAAAATGTTACATATTCTTAAGAAAAAATATATAAGATTTATGCATTCCATGGACCTGAACCTTACTTGCAACTTTAACAGAACTTGCTGGATAGAGACAGTCATATTCTAAAGGCTACCTTGTCTATGGAATAAAGCTTCTCATCTTCAAAAACCAAAGCCTGTCCCTCATACTCTTCAAAAGGAATTTAGATAAATGGATGGGGAATTGTGAATTCACTCCTGGGGAACTGCCCATATCCCTTACGGACAGAGGCAGAGTGTACTGCCCATGTCCCTTACGGACAGAGGCAGTCTGTAAAATGACTCAGGGCTCCAACACCCAAAGACCCACTACTTTGATACCACCTCATCCCATATTTGGGGAATTAAGATATCATATTGTCATATCCTAGGTATTATTGGCTAGGCTTGCAAAGGCTCATGTACCATTAGCCTAGTAATCACCTATAAAACTATGACAGCCTTCAACAGGCATGAAACAAATCTGTTTATTTCAATAAATGCTCCTAAAGGGGGATCAGTGGAGCAGCTACAAACAGCATACTTTACACAGCATTAACATTACAATCATATGCTGGTGGCTCTGCATTTCACTGACAGTTTTTCTTAGAAAAAACAACTCCAGCTCTGACCCAGTGCAGCCCCACTGCATTTGCCCTCGCTATGCTCGGGCTCACTTCGGTCCCCTACCCTACACACTTTCCCACCCACCTCTGCTCACTCTACATTTATCCTCTAGCCTCTCTAAGACCTCCCCCCTATCCTCTAGCCTCTCTAAGACCTCCCCCCAATCCAATTATCTTATCAATTCATCCTTGCTCTAAGAATGTATACCTTCCCCTCACTCCACTCCCTCATCGCAATCCACTCCCTTTCCTTCCACACCCCTCCTCCACCTTCTGGTCCTCCTCACACCTTTCTAACTCTCCTAAAATGTCCTCATACAAACAGTAAGTACACTCTCCCACCACTCATACTCACACCCATAAAATATAACAACATGCTACTGCAGTTCCTTTTACCTCCCATTTTGTTCAACATCTCCTCGCTATCATCTTACCACACTAACCTACTATTATCCACCTCTATCTCCCACTCTCCCCCATACAACATCCGCCTCTTGCATAACCCAGAAAATACCTATTTCACCATCTCTGTATAATACAGTATACATTCACTATCACAAACTAAAGCTCTTCAATCTCACAATTACTCTCACTAAACAAAAGTTTAAACCTACTACCTATTATTTCTATCACACTAAACCTATTCTACTTCCTATCTCCCTCCTACCTGATGGGGACATCCACCCCAATCCTAGACCTTCCTCATCATCCAACCCCACATTCTCTACCTTCATAACCATGCACCAACTGCAAACCTCTCCATCAAAACTCCTATCAATCTACTCCACAAACCTACAAAGTCTCACAAACAAAGTCAATGAACTACATGCTTGGATTTCAAAATACAACCTCCATATCTTAGCTCTAACAGAAACCTGGCTCAAGCCTCATATCAAAAACTCTGAAATTCTTCCTCCCGGATATAACATATTCCAACAAGACAGACTCTCCAAAAAAGGGGAGGTGTAGCTATCTTGTTCTCAGAATATCTTAACCTTACCCCCCTCACTTCCTCTCCTAAACTTTTCACTAGCAGAACACATCTTCCCTAATTGTCATCTTAACCCACACAAGAAATTTGCAATTGCAACTGTTTACATTCATCCTGGCAACAATATGCCAATACTTAAATCTATCCTATCCTGGACCTCTCAGCATCCATCATACAAGACAATATTACTAGGAGATGTTAACATTGTTTGGAATAAACTCTCAAACCTCTCTCCAAGTGTCAATATTAACCTTTTCAGGTTCAGACAACTTATTTAAACCCCCACCCACATCAACAAGAACTCCTGCTCCATTATTGACTGGATCTTAACCTTCAACCCCTACCAGTACCATAACCCAAGTACTTTAACAGGACTCCTTAAGTGATCACCTCCCTGTCTCAATACTAATAATGACATCACACACCTCTAAAACCCACCTTTATAAAGACTGCCGAAACCTACATAATTTTAATGCAGATAACTTCAACTACCAACTCTCCCTTGTAAACTGGTCCCACTTGTACAACCTTCCCTTGAATGAAGCCATTCTTGAATTTAATAATATCTTCCTGAACATACTAAATTCCCTAGCACACATAAGAAAACTTAGGATCAAATCTAATCCAGCACCTCGGCTCTCCAAACATACCCCTTCCACCATGAAACTTATGAATTCCACCTGGAAACACTAGACAGTCTAAATCCCCTTCTCCCCTCCTTAGATTCAAACAACTTTGAAACCTTACTAAAATACGTATTGTCCAAGACAAGAAAAACTTCTACCTAGATGCTCAATCTACCCAGTCTTCAAACCCTAAACAACTTTGGCATACCATGAACTGCATTCGCTATCCATGAAAACCCACCACCCCAACCCAACTATAGACAAAACACCCTTTGAAACAGCTACCCTACTAAACAATTACTACATAGACTCAATCCACAAACTTACCCCTCTTGACACCAACCAGTCACAATCCCCCTCCAGCATCTGCCACCACCACCACCTACATAAAATCTCTTCTGCTGAAACTTAAAACATGTTCTCCTTCCTATGACAATCTACCCTCTTACTTTCTCAAACTTGCAGCCAATACTATAGCATATCCTGTATTAATCCTTATTAACCATTCTATCAAAGAATCCATAGTACCAGACATCTGGAAATCTTTCTTCACAATGCCACTTCACAAAGGAGGTACCTCATTGACCCATCCAATTTCCACCCTATAGCCATCCTCTCACCTCTCTCAAAAATCCCAGAGAAATACATTCATACACAGATACTCAAATATCTACTAAAGGAAAATCTCCTCACCCCCTCACAACATGGATTTAGGCCTCACATCACAGCACCTCCACTGCCCTTCTCTCTTTCACTCAGACTGTAGCTAAGGCTAGGGACAACAACAAACTGGTGTCATGCTTATACCTTGACCTCTCCAAGGCATTTGACACCATCTCCCACCCTAAGCTTCTGAAATACTTACTGAACTTAACCTCTCTGCATCTACTACTCTTCGGTTCTCTAGTTATCTTATAAACAGGCAGTAGTCCGTTAGATGGCTGCCCTCCTGCTCTTCCTTCCTACCCATCAAAACTGATGTACCCAAGGATCTATTCTCGGCCCCCTCCTCTTTAATATTTTTACTAATAATGTATACTATATGCCTGCTCCACATCCTCACTAATCCAGTATGCAGATGATTTACCTCTTATTACCCTCTCTGACAAGCCTACTGACCTCCACACTCTTATACAAACATCATTTAAATCTGCAGAAAACTGGCTAGTCATTAATCAACTCATACTTAACTCAAAGAAAACCAAGCTACTCTTCCTCCCAAAATCCATGGTCATCCCTAAGACATCCTTCACTCTCTCCTCCCTAGACAATGCCATCATTCATGCTGACTCTCACACCAAACTTCTAGGTGTCACAATAGAGGATAACCTGAAATTTGATCTTCATGTCAAACAGTCCATGAAAAAGACCAATCAAAAACTAGGCCTACTATACAGAAACAAAAAATTCTTATTTTCCTCTAGGACCTGCCTGGCTCAAGCCTACCTCCTTCCTTGCCTACTCTATGCCTCCTCTATATTTGTCCACCTTCAAGCAAATCTTTTTAACCAAACTCAATCAAACCTACTACCAGATAGCTAGATTTGCCTGCAACCTCCCCCATAAATCCCACCACTGTTGTGCCCTCAAATAACTGCAATGGCTTGACTTTCCTACATTCCTCAAACTCTCTCAGCTTCAAATAACACATTCTCTACTTTACAAATTTGCCAACTGCCCCTCCCTGTCTACCCTTCTATCTCTCTACAAACTTACCAGATCCCTTTGCAGCACTGACCAACAACTTCTTGACACCTACAGACCCAATAAAACTATAGGCAAAGTACTATATAAATGCTCTATGTCTCAAACCTGGAATAAGCTCCCTAACTATATACGGTCTATCCAGTCCCCCCCCCTTCAAAAAAGAAATGAAGAACTACCCAAGTAACATCCCCTACTCCACTTGTTGCCACCCAACCCTTTACCCTCCCAACTACTTCACAATACATTAGTCCTTCATCACCCTAATCTATGTACTCCTTAACACCAACAATCTGTTTCCCCTAGTTGTCTTTCTCAGCAATTCTCTACCTAAACCTAGCCTTATCTCTTCCACTGTTAATACTCATCCCACCCCCACTTCAACTCCTACTTTACTTCCTCTTACTATTACCATCCCAACTACATCTTTCTCCCCCTCCTTTTACCTATTCCCTTTCACCACTCACTCCTTCTGCACCTCTACCCAGTTGGTAAAAAAAAAAAAAAAAGGATTCTATCTAACTGCTCAGCAATCTACTTCTTCTTGTAAATTGTTTTTATATGTACTGTTAAGTCTCATTAAGGTAAGATGTCACACCATGTACTATATTTTCTAATATGTCTAGAATGCATGTGTGGCAATTTAAAAAACCTCTGTAAATGTCTAGAATGTACATATAGCAAATATAAAACTCTGCATGCTGTCTCTTTATGTGCAGCTTTTCTCCTCGGGTATTCACTGAAAATGGGCCACCATCCCAGCCCAGTGGACTAACCTGGTTAACAAAAGACAAACAAATAAATGTACAAATGCAGGTAGCACCATCATGAATAAAAATGGCTCAAGATGTCAGAACAAAGTTCAGTTATAATTTATCATGAAAGGACACTTAGTAAAAGGGTTAGTGAATTGGAAATACAAGAGAACTGTAACCTTTATTAGGATAGTCAGCTATAGTAGTATCCACAGACCCTGAATACATATTTTTAACAATTTTTCATTTAATTGTTGCAGCCTACAGATTAATTTCAGAAGTCATAACAACAGACTACTGGCACACGTATTGTACTCATTTTAAGATTAAGATCTCACTACAGCCAAATACTAACCTCTTCGGCCATCTGGTACACCTTTAGAAGCCAGTCCTCAATGTCAGGCAAAGTGGCCTTTACATCTGTAGCTTCTTCTCTTAGTTTTCTTGCAGATTCTTTAATGTTCTCCAGGTAGAACATGCGAAGTTTTCGGATTTGTATATCAAGAGCCGTTATGTTAGGTTTTCCTTCCAGTTCGGGCAATTGACAACTGAAAGATAACATAGCATTAAGAGTATTCAGTGTTGCTTCATGTAAACGTCAGTTCTCCAAAAGTATTACATTTACTAACTCTACAGAATCTTAGTCTCATAAATTTGATTTCATGTTTTCTTCCTAGGATACCAAGATGAAACCAAGATGCTAACTCAACTCAAATGGACACCTATCCATTTCGTATTCTGAAGGCTTCAGAGTATCGCATGGAATTTCTCCTGCCATACAATTTCTGTTCATCTGTAACCTTTAACAAAAATCTTTTGGGGGAAAAAAAGGACTAAACAACTGAGATCATGTAAACAAATATGGTCTTCTTTGCGATAAAGAAAGCAGTTTCAGAAATTCTTTCAGTACTATGACAGTATTTTTACAAAGCCATTGACATTTATTACAATGCAAATTATTCACAACTAACGGGTCTGTTAATTCATATGACAATAGCATTTTAAACAATAAATAACGTGCTTCTTCACAAACTTAAATTTAATTTTAGTCCAAATTCAATATGATGGTTTCAAATCTACCTGGAAACTGGGGCCTACTAACATAACAGTTCCACAAGGATCCATCCTTGTTCTATTATTAATGTTCCCCATTCATTAACAACATATCCACTGACCTGCCCACTTCAACTTGGTACTTTATGGAGATATCGTCACTTGACTCGTATAAGAACACCTTGACCCCTCAACAGAAACAGACATCTTGATTTACAGATTTATGCCACTGAACAAACATATGCTCTTAATAGATCCACGGGTAAGTACTAGACTAGCTGCCCTTGCAGGCCATTTTAAGCCAAGTCATTTTCCCTTTTTGTGTTCAAATTTGTCTATTTCATTTGGTTAGAGATTGGCCTTATCCCGTGGTTGATGATTATATATTACCCCTAATGTGAATAACTAGGATGCTACCACAGACAAATTGAGGGGTCCATGCATGGGATAAAGGATTTAGGAGCTGCTTCTGTCCATTAATAGTACAAAGATGAGGTAAATTTTCTGTTTCCCATCAATAGATCCAAGTTGTACTTGAATATGGACAGGGATGAACATTGTTTTATGTGGATGGGGAGTGTTTCAGAGCAGAGGTATCCTCTGCAAGTTAAACCTCCAAACCATTCTCTTAGTGTTGCAGAAGAGGTTTAGATCACTAGACCAAGTATTTCTGATACCATCTGACTTGCTGATGTGCAGTAAATCCATCAGTACTGGACTGGAGGATGCCTTCTAAGCCAGACAGGCCACTCTTTGCAGTCCGTAACAAGAACAATACAGTGCAGGGCTTTGAGTGGTTCATGTAGAGAATGTTATTTAGGCCTTCAATCATTTCAGCAAGGTACCGCTGCAGGCCTTCTAATTGTTGCATGTGTCTGGCAGATGCATGCCAAGGGGGCATTACATTCAATGATTCGCCAAATCAGGGCTGAGTAAGTGGGGAGGGGGGGGCAATGACATCCCTAGATCTAGACATAATCCCTTTTTTATATAAACTGTGCAACATAAGACTTTCTTACAATAATGGGCACACATTGGTCAAAAGTTAGGTCACTGTCCACATTAGTTTGCAACTCCCAAACAACTGGGTCAGCTCTTAGGGTATGTTGTCAATGTGGTACTTCCCTGGAGTAGATGACTTTGCAAAGGATACAATAATGCATATTTTGGCATTTAGTTTTAGTCTGTGATTTCGGCACCAGTTATTTACATGGGACAAACCTTTCTGCAGGAAGGCCAAATCATTTGGGGATTCAATGACTGAACCTAGCTTGCAGTCATTTACAAACTAAGTTAGCCTGAGCCCTTTAGTATTGGCTTTTACTTCAGAAATGTAGATGCCAAACAGGAGAGGTCCCAGCACAGAATCATGGGGGACTCCAGTGATGACTGGTTTCTTTGTGGAGGTAACGTCCCCTACTTGATTTTCTGCATCCGACCCATGAGCCAGATGGCAATCCAGCAGATTCAGGACCCCCTGAAATTTATCGTGTCATACGGCACACTGCAAAAACTACTTCAATTCCTACATCTAATTACTCCCACAAATGGGAACTCACTGCCACTAGTAACAGAACAGAAGTATCTAGGGACCATCACAATGACAACATTATTACCAAAACTATACAGTTTAATTTCACACATCTTCACCTCTACAATTCATGATGCCTTAGCTAATAATGTGCTTATCCCTAAAATCGAATAGGAGGTTCCCATTTGTAACCTTGTATTCCAGCTCAAACACAAGTAAAATACAAACTACTATGAACAAATTCTGCACAGTTATTTTTGCAGACTCCCAAACTCATCACTGTCGACTTCTACATCAGTGGAACTGGTTATATAAATGACAGAGCAAAATGTCTTCACTACTGTCAAATCTACAAGATATTAAAACTGGGATACTGTCCTCCCCTGAAAACAGCCAAGAAGGTAGCATTACCATCATTGCACCACATTTTAAAATCTCCACAGAAAAAGATCAGTTTGTAGGCTAGGCCCAATTGTTTGGAACCGGCTACATGTAGAAGTGAAGCAGCAAGAGACACTACAATTATTTAAAAACAAACTGAAATAACTGTTTAAGGTCACCAAATAATCTTACTTCTGTGACAGTTTGTAGTCATTGTAGCTCACCCTGTAGTTACATATTTCTTATAAAGATAGAATTTTAACAAATTACCACTGGTTGAATGCCTAACTCGGTTGGACATTCTGTAAATATCACTTGCATTTATCATTGTAAATGTCCTATACCATTTAATTTCAAACATCCTTAATCCTATAAAGCAAAGTAACATACTTTACTATCCCTGGCTTGGGGAGGTGAACATCCAATAATAATCAGCAGTGTCCTAGCCCCTCCCCAACCAAGCTTACATATACCCCCACTTAAGGCGCCATGTTTAAATCGGCATCCCGATCGAGGGCAAAACCCATGTAAGTTAATTTTACTCAACTGCTGTAGCAGATAACCAAAACAAATGTATAACATGGTATTGCTATCTTAGATTGTTATTGCTGCATGTTGCCTAAATCTAATATCACTGAATTAATGCTGTGTAAGTTGTTGGAGGCATAGCCTTCCTTTTTTTTTTTTTTTTTTTTTTTTTTTTTTAAAGTGCCTAATTTCTAACATCACTGAGTTATTGCTTGTGCAATCTGCTGGAAGACTTTGCGTTCTTTTTAAAGTGCCTGATTCTAACATCAATGAGTTAATGCTTGTGTAATGTGCTGGACGAATTGTGTTCATATTTTAAGTTAAAGTCTCACCAAGAAAGTATGAGCACATGCTCCCGTCGTTCATTGATAGGTAGAACATAGGCACCTCTAAACGACTGCTTGATAACAGCTCTTTGTGGCCACAGACTGCATTTAAACCAAGTGTAACTAAGAAAGTAGTAGGAATGCCTACCTACTGATGTTATGCTGCCTTTTCTGCTATTGTCACTAAGCGGACATACTAAAGAGAAATACAGTTCAATGCTGCAATAATTGTCATTAGTAAATACTGCACTTCACTCTAACAAGCATAGTGCCTTTAACCGCAATGTCTACGTACTTGCTTGTTTAATATAAAGCTGTATTTTATATATATATATATATATATATATGGATTCACTTTATAATTTCGAAATACCGAATTTCAATATTTCGAAATCATAAAGTCGAACACCCATAATCCCGACAGCACACAATCACGAACACATACAAACCATACACCACACAACAGATACATCATCCAACCCACACTACAACAAACAAAACACACAAATACAAAAACACAAACAATTAGTAAAGAAGGCAATGAGAGTAGTAAGCAAACCAACGGTGTTTAATCCAAAAGCAAACACTCACAAGGTACTAAAAAGTACACACAAACTGCAAACCAACAATAAAAATAAAGCGCTTTTCGTCCTGTGCACTAGCAAAACTTCTTCACAAAAACACAAACAAACCTACACTACATGTAAGCAGGGGGGCCAAGTCCCCTGCTCCCCCATGTGGGGGGCTGCACCCCCCTACTTATATATACTAACTCTAAGATTGCACAGACACAAAAAGGAAACACACTCACACATTTCAGAGTCCCTCGCGCACACACAAACATCACACATATACATACATCCACACATTCAGACACACAAACTCCCACACATAACCCTTACAAAACACTCACTTACCTTCAATTGCACCTACATCCATACACGACACACTCCCAACACTGCATGTCATGTACCATGTCATAACCACGAATTTGAGATATTCGAATTCATGATTATGCACTTTTGCAATTTTGTAAGTGGGGTGGGGGGCAATGACATCCGTAGATCTAGACATAATCTCTTTTTTATATAAATTGTGCAACATAAGACTTTCTTACAATAATGGGCACACATTAGTCAAAAGTTAGGTCACTGTCCACATTAGTTCCCAACTCCCAAACAACTGGGTCAGCTCTTAGGGTATGTTGTCAATGTGTTACTTCCCTGGAGTAGATGACTTCTCAAAGGCTACAATAATGCATATTTTGGCATTTAGTTTTAGTCTGTGATTTCGGCACCAGTTATTTACATGGGACAAACCTTCCTGCAGGAAGGCCTAATCATTTGGGGATTCAATGACTGAACCTAGCTTGCAGTCATTTACAAACTAAGTTAGCCTGAGCCCTTTAGTTTTGGCTTTTACTTCAGAAATGTAGATGCCAAACAGGAGAGGTCCCAGCACAGAATCATGGGGGACTCCAGTGATGACTGGTTTCTTTGTAGAGGTAACGTCCCCTATTTGATTTTCTGCATCCGACCCATGAGCCAGATGGCAATCCAGCAGATTCAGGACCCCCTGAACTTTATCGTGTCATATGGCACACTGCAAAAACTTCTTCAATTCCCACATCTAATTACTCCCACAAATGGGAACTCATTGCCACTAGTAACAGAACAGAAGTATCTAGGAATCAGCACAATGACAACATTATTACCAAAACACTCCAATTCAAACTATACAGTTTAATTTCACACATCTTCACCTCTAAAAGTCATGATGCCTTAGCTAATAATGTGCTTATCCCTAAAATCAAATAGGAGGTTCCCATTTGTAACCTTGTATTCCAGCTCAAACACATGTAAAATACAAACTACTATGAACAAATTCTGCACAGTTATTTTTGCAGACTCCCAAACTCATCACTGTCAACTTCTACATCAGTGGAACTGGTTATATGAATGACAGAGCAAAATGTCATCAATACTATCAAATCTACAAGCTATTAACAATGGGATACTGTCCTCCCCTGAAAACAGCCAAGAAGGTAGCATTACCATCATTACACCACATTTTAAAATCTCCACAGAAAATGATCAGTTTGTAGGCTAGGCCCAATTGTTTGGAACCGGCTACATGTAGAAGTGAAGCAGCAGGAGACACTACAATTATTTAAAAACAAACTGAAATAACTGTTTAAGGTCACCAAATAATCTTACTTCTGTGACAGTTGGTAGTCATTGTAGCTCACCCTGTAGTCACATCTTTCTTATAAAGATAGAATTTTAACAAATTACCACTGGTTGAATGCCTAACTCGGTTGTACATTCTGTAAATAATATCACTTGCATTTATCATTGTAAATGTCCTATACCATTTAATTTCAAACATCCTTAATCCTATAAAGCAAAGTAACATACTTTACTATCCCTGGCTTGGGAAGGTGAACATCCAATAATAATCAGCAGTGTCCTAGCCCCTCCCACCCCAAGCTTACATATACCCCCACTTAAGGCGCCATGTTTAAATCGGCATCCTGATCGAGGGCACAACCCATGTAAGTTAATTTTACTCAACTGCTGTAGCAGATAACCAAAATAAATATATAACATGGTATTGTTATCTTAGATTGTTATTGCTGCATGTTGCCTAAATCTACCATCACTGAATTACTGCTGTGTAAGTTGTTGGAGGCATAGCCTTCTTTTTTTTTTTTTTTTTTTTAAAGTGCCTAATTTCTAACATCACTGAGTTATTGCTTGTGCAATCTGTTGGAAGACTTTACATTCTTTTTAAAGTGCCTGATTCTAACATCAGTGAGTTAATGCTTGTGTAATGTGCTGGACGAATTGTGTTCATATTTTAAGTTAAAGTCTCACTAAAAGTATGAGCACATGCTCCCGTCATTTATTGATAGCTACAACATAGGCGCCTCTAAACGACTGCTTGATAACATCTCTTTGTGGCCACAGACTGCATTTAAACTAAGTGTAACTAAGAAAGTAGTAGGAATGCCTACCTACTGATGTTATGCTGCTTTTTCTGCTATTGTCACTAAGCGGACATACCAAGAGAAATACAGTTCAATGTTGCAATAATTGTCATTAGTAAATACTGCACTTCACTCTAACAAGCATAGTGCCTTTAACTGCAATGTGTACGTAGTTTCTTGTTGAATATAAAGCTGTATTTTATATATATAGATATATATATATATATATATATATATATATATATATATATATATATATATATATATATATATATAAATAAACATATATATATATATATATATATATATATATAAACATATATATATATATATATATATATATATATATAAACATATATATATATATATATATATATATATATACGGATTCACTTTATAATTTCAAAATACTGAAATACCGAATTTCAATATTTCGAAATCATAAAGTCGAACACCCATAATCCCGACAGCACACAATCACGAATACATACAAACCATACACCACACAACAGATACATCGTCCAACCCACACTACAACAAACAAAACACACACAAATACAAAAACACAAACAATTAGTGAAGAAGGCAATGAGAGTAGTAAGCAAACCAACGGTGTTTAATCCAAAAGCAAACACTCACAAGGTACTAAAAAGTACACACAAACTGCAAACCAACAATAAAAATAAAGCTCTTTTCGTCCTGCGCACTAGCAAGACTTCACAAAAACACAAACAAACCTACACTACATGCAAGCAGGGGGGGGGGGCAAGCCCCCTGCTCCCCCATGTGGGGGGGCTGTGCCCCCCCCACACCCCCCTACTTATATATACTAACTCTAAGATTGCACAGGCACAAAAAGGAAACACACCCACACATTTCACAGTCCCTCGCGCACACACAAACATATACATACATCCACACATTCAGACACACTCAAACTCCCACACATAACCCTTACAAAACACTCACTTACCTTCAATTGCACCTACATCCATACATGACACACTCCCAACACTGCACGTCACATACCGTGTCATAACCACGAATTCGAGATATTCGAATTCACGATTATGCACTTTTGCGATTTTCAGTTTTCCACTTTATGATTTCGAAATACTGAAATTCGGTATTTCAGTATTTTGAAATTATAAAGTCAACCCATATATATGTATCATTCCTCCCTGAACTGCTATAATCTCTCCTAACCTGTACCCTAACTTTTTTCTAACAGTTAATTAAAACTACTGCCTGACTTATGTGCCTTACACCCTCCTATAACCTGCGGACTCTACCTGTAGTGCCTGTAGCACAGCGGGACCTTTACTATGGCAAAGAAACTAAGTAAAACAAAATAAAAGTGTACATGCCTTTTTTTCTACCTAAAATGTTACAGGGAAGGGCTGTGTGCACTTGATCGAGCCAACACTAAGTTTTTCACCTCATTCTTCCACTTCTAAACTCCCTCTTACTCCCTACCAGGAAATATCTTCCACTTCTAAACTCCCTCTTACTCCCTACCAGGAAAATTAGTATAACACAGTCTGCATTAAAAACTATACACCAGATTGATAAGTTTTTTCTTTTTTATACAAGGACACTGAATTTAACAAGGAAAACCTAACAGTCCTATAAAGCATATTAACGTACCTTACAATGCTTGGCTTGGGGATTAGGTCCCGCTCCATTCGCCCATGCTTCCCAAAAGCTCACTATGCGCCCCACCCTGCACCCAAATTCCACCCACCCCCATTACATCTAGATTTATCTTAAAAATTGCCACGCCCACAAATTTTCCACCAATCAGGGCTACTCTAACTGACTCAACTTCCCCAATTACACCCTCCCTCAATCCACCACACAACTAGCACTGCTCAGCCATGCCACTAAACATATTTACTCTTCTTACCTGCACTCTTCTTGCTCACTTAACATCTTATCACACATCCATAATTAACTCTCTCAACCAAATTTCACTGCACCCTCACATCTCCCTCCTTCCTAAACCCACTCTACAACTACACTTCTCAAGCCACTAGATACCTCATCCCTACAGTCCCACTCAAATACCATCTTCCTTTAAGCAAAAAATATCCCTAAAACATGACAAACTCCTAACTATCTACACTAAACTCATACTGGCTTCCATCTCTAAACTAACTCATAGCGGTGACATCCACCCTAAACCTGGCCCCACCTCCCCTAACCCCACCACTAACCTCCCTCAAAACACCTCCCACCTCTCTTTAATCACAGCCAACAAAAAAAAAATCTGATCTCCTCATCCTGTGCCTAAACATTAGAAGCATTTGTAACAAAATCCAAGACCTACATGCCACCATAAAAACATACTCCCCAGACATCCTCCTTCTAATGGAAAACTGGCTCAAACCCCACATCAAAAGTGAATAAATTCTCCCCCCGGGTATAGCATCTTCCGCACAGACAGACCATCACAGAAAGGTGGCAGTGTAGCACTCATGTTTAAACATCAACTTAACATTCAAACTATCAACAATTCAGCCCCACTGATTGGAAAGGAAGAAATATATGCCAACCTCAAACTAAACCCAAATAAAACCATAAACATTATCAGCAGCTACTTCCCACCAGGCCAGAATATTCCTATTCTAGTAAACCTCCTAAATTGGGCCAATCTTTCTCTTCCCCAAGAAACCATCATCCTTGGTGACTAACTCAAACTGACTATCCTGTAACAATGTCCACTCAACCATTCACCTAAATCTACATGTTGTTTCCCAACTAATACAGTGTCCCACCCACATAAATAAAAACCCAAACAACCACACTATCCTTGATTGGATATTGGTCAACAAAGATCCCCACTCCTACACTACAAGCTGTCTACCTGACATACCCCAATTTTCCTCCTAACACACCATATAAAAAATGCCAATCAAATTATCCATAGACAAATTCACAATACAACCAACTTTAATCCCCACTCCAACTTTTCCCTCCAAAACTGTAACTGGACACCACTAAAATAGCTCAATCTAAACAAAGCCATCCATTTCTTCAATTTCACCTTCCTCAACATCTTAAACACTCATGCTCCCCCAAGAAATGACAGTCTCAAAACTAAAATCTCCCCCTGGCTACAAAAAAACACCCGGAACTCATTAAAATCTGGGACAAAGCATGGAAAATATGGCGCCAAACTAAACCCCCTCTGCAAAGCAATCCTTCCTTGAATTGTGTGACAAAGTAAAAAAGCAAATAAATACAGATAAAGCCCATTACTATCAGTCCACTCTAAACTCCACCCATCACAATCCTAAGCAATTCTGGACCACAGTAAACTCTGTACTCCACACGGGTAAGCTAGGCGCCCACCCTCCTATCATCCCCTCTTCCTTCAGCAGCATAGCTGACCCCTTCAATATACACTTCACTGAAACCATTCCACCTCTAGCCAAACCACAACTCTCCCACAACTCATCCACTACACCCTCACTCAACCCCAACCCCCCACCCCCTCCAAAAAAAAAAACTTTTGACAAAACATAAGCCCATTAAACTCGCAGCTGACAACCTTCCCTCAGAATACCTAAAACTAGGAGCAGACACCCTGCCTTATACAATTTCCATATTAATTAACTGCTCCATATCAGAAAGCTATGTACTTGCTCTGTGGAAGGTTTCACACACCATTCCCCTACACAAAGGTGGCTCCTCCACTGACCTTTCCAACTACTGCCCCACTGCTATCCTCTTCGCACTCTCTAAGATTCTTGAGAGATGCATTAACGCTCTGGTACTACACTATCTATTAACTAACAACCTCCTCTCCAAATCCCAACATGGCTTAAGGCCATATCATAGCACCACCACTGCCCTGCTTTCCTTCACAGACATAATCCTACACCATAAAAACAATGGCTTATTCTCCTCTGCTATATTTCTGGACCTATCAAAAGCTTTTGATATGGTATCTCACAATTTTCTTCTCTCTGTCCTCACTAATCTCTCCTATTCTCACTCAATCACCAACTGGTTCTATAGCTATCTCTCTGGCCGACAGTAATCAGTAGTTTGGCAAGATCAGCTATCCCCTTGTCTCCCAGTCTCTCTCGGGGTCCCCCCAAGGCTCCATCTTTGGCCCCCTACTTTTATCCCTCTTCATCAACAACCTTCATACCTCCACCAAACATGCCACACATACAATATGCGGATGACTCCACTCTCATCTGCTCTGCCCCCACTTTACCAGAACTCCAAAATATCACACAAGAGTCTTTCACATCTGTAGAAAGCTGGCTTTCCAATGCTCGACTTCTACTCAATACAAACAAAACCAAACTCCTTATCTTTCAACCCTCCAAATCTATACAAACTTCCGCAATCATTCAACATTCGTGCAAAGGACAACACCATCATCTCACCATCTGATCATACCAAACTTCTAGCTGTGGAAATTAATAATCTCAAGTTTGACCTCCACATATCTCTTACCATAAAAATAGTTCATAAAAAACTCTGGGCACTTAATAGAAACAAACAATACCCAAGGACAGCCAGGACCGCTATTGCCAATTCCAAACTAATCTCCACCTTACTCTACGCCTCTCCCATACTTACCAACTTTAGACAGACTGACCTAAACAGACTAGAATCCTGCTACAATAAAATCGCAGAGTTTGCAACAGGCGAAACCTACTGCAGCCACCACTGCAACTCAATTAAGGAACTTGATTGGCTCGAACTCCCTCAACTTCTTCACCTAAATCAACTATCATTTGCCTACAAACTAATAAACCACCCCCACAAGATACCATTACTTCAAAACCTACTCCAACCCTTCTCTACTTCTAGGGTTCTAAGATCTAACAGTAAAAATCTACTTATTAACACCAAACCCAAAAACTCAGCAGGAGTAGCCTTATTCTCCTGTGCTACAATCTCCCCCCTCAATAACCAAATTACCATCTATCAGTCTATTCAAAACCACTCTCAAGTCTCACCTAAAATGCATTGGCTCTGCCCTTGCTCCAACCCCGACTAAGTACTCTCCCAACTTAATACAGCGTTATTTCTTTATATCCTATTATGAAGCTTAATCCATAGGTATCATTTTAATTGACTGTTCAGTTTTAATACTGTCCTCTACTCATTACCTTTGATGTTGTTCTTACTACTGTGTCATGTACACTGCTGATCATGTTGTCTACTTTAAAACTATCTACAAATGTAACATTGTAACATTTTCTATTGTATTGTTTTCTTATTGTACTTGAGGAGCTTTTCTCCCTGGGCCTCCGCTGAAAAAGGACCTATGTCTAGTCAAAACTTCCTGGTAAATAAATGTAAATAAATAAACAAACAATAAATAACTTATAAACACAGAATCTCTACTTTGTTACTGCACTATGTACAACTTTATTATTCTTCAGTTTGTGCATACGTTTCTACTTGTGTCTTGTACCATGGTGCTCAGGTCATGGCTGAAAATGGAGTATTCCAAACACTGGTTATGAAACTGAAATAAATAAATACAAATACATTTACAAAATGTACAACTATAACAGATTCACTTTTAATTTTTTTAATACCATGTGTGTCTGTGGGGTGGAAGGCTGTTAGGGTAAAACATACCACAGACAAAACTCACCGAAACAGAGTTTTCTCACTCTGTTTTCCATTTTCCTTACTGCTGTGTGACCTATTTATAGGTTGAGAGTGTTGTGGGGTGCAGCACAACACCATCAAACATGACAGGAGTTTTTATTTTGTTAGAAAACTGAGGATGGTAAAACTCATTCTTTGAATGAATTTCACCATGCGGAAGTTTACTGCAATCAAGCAATAGTGAGCCAAGATGGTGTGGAATGATAGGATACTTCTACTTTATGTAAAACATAGTTCACATATTCTGAATTTGAAGTATGACTCATTGATAAAATTTTAACAGGCATTATACAGTTACCATATACAATTATAGGAAATGCAGGGCAATTGAGTCTTGTGTGTATTTACACCTTCCAGTACCTAAACTCAGACTGAACCTCCCCTCGCAAGGAGGGCCAGGCCAGTAAAGCAAGGAATGAATTTGTGAACAAGCACTCAATTGACTGTTTCCTGTTTGAATGACAACAATGCATCACACTGCTTAATTTGCAATGGAAGTCTATTTGTGAAGTGGACAAGGTGCAGTCTAAGAAATCTCTCTCTCATCTGCTGCTGAAAATTTAGATCCCTTATTCTAGTATTCGTGGGAATATTCAATTTGGTGTGATGCAGGACAAAGGTTGTTACTTTTGTATCTACCACACTTCAGACAGCATCAATATTAGAACAATCTATCCAGAAGGTGAAACACTCTTTGCAAAGTTCACTGATACACTTAAAAATAAAACTATCAAGCTGTAAAGAGAACCAACAAAGGCAGGCAAATCATTAGCATTTTTCTTTTTTGCCACAAGAAATACTACTTTTGCCATAGAATGGAACACAGCATTGATCTAACTTTTTATTTACTAGTTTGCTTTGTGATTTTATACTTAGTATAACTCGGGTCTATAGAGGCCCTTGCCAATGCAGATGATGAGGGAACGCCACTTGAGAGGACTTGCAGGATGATTTACTTAAAAAAAAATGGTGATGCACAGTAAGCCAGAAAATGAAGGAGATGTTTCTTGGGGGGACATTATGTAGAATAACAAAAGGAGGATGTAAAGATAATCCTGAAGAAAAGTGAGGAGATGAAAAAGAAAACATGCTGAGAAAGTAAAAAAGGCAAAAGGGAAGTAGTAGAAAAGGAAAATGTAGATAAAAAATGAAAAAACAGATGTTCATGATAAGGATTCAAAGTAAAGAAGACAAAGAAATGGACAGGTATGAAGTGTAGGAAAATTTAATAGCTTCTATGGGTGTAAAAGCACACGAGGTAGGAACATTTACTCTTATAAACATAGAGACACTTTGTGACATTATATTTGAGACATTTTTTCCAATGGAAAATTTTCTTGAAGAATAAAAAAAAAGAATGACTACAGAGGTGAGAATGCAAATCTTTATGATAATGTGGTTTATGGACTGGCAGATGGCATTGTAATATTATGTTAAAAACAGAAAGAGAAAAAATATACACATACCAGCATGATAAATGTGGATGTGGAATATGGGTGTCAAAATACTGGGACAATCCAAAACATGTTCTTCTTGTGGAAAAGGACCTTATTAAAATGTTACATTTGTGGGGAAATGGGACATGATGCAAAAATATTAACTGAAATGTTATACATGCAACAAAATTGGACATTTATAGACGGACTGAAAAATGAAAACGGTAAGGGAAAAGAAATGTGAAGAAAATGAACAAAGAACAAATTTCAAAATAGTAGGAAAAATTAGATGAGAAAAAATAATAAAGAGGACATATAAGAAGGCTCTGAAATAAATGACAAAGATGACAAACAGAGTTAGTAAAAGAAAAAAAAGAATTCTATTGGTAAAAGGGTAAAAGACAGAAAAGTACATTTTTAAAGAAAAAAGTACAAAAGAAAAAAAGAAAATGAATGAAAAAGAATATATCCAGCTAATGGTTGGGGTTGCTATAATTAAGGTGTTTGACTCACAGACACAAGGTGCAGTGTTTGATTCTCACCTGTGGGAGGAAACTGCCTAGGCTTAAAATGGCCCATTAAGGCAGCCAGCCTAGTAACTAGCTATGAACCTATGAAACCATGAAACTAAGGAAATAGAAAAAGGAAAACCAAATTTTAGAGTGCGTTCTGCAAATGTGAATAGTACTAAGAATATTTATTTTATTTTACTTGACACTTGTTTACTGGGGAGGTCCAACGGGGCTAGTAGCACATTTGCAGTGAAGTCCCAAGGAAAAAAGCTCCAAAATACAATTAATAAGAGCACTTTTTTTTTCTTACATATTAGTTACAAATTAGTTGCAAAGTAAACATTCATGCCTATAAAATTACAGAATACAGTTACACAAAAATACACATGATATATACTGGTGTCTAGGCATTTCTACAATGAGTACAAGATAGAGGCTAGATTGGGGATATAAGAGTAATTTTGGAGGGGCAGTAAAATAATAAGGGAGGTAGCTTAATAGAGAAGAGATTGGTTTACAGAGAAATGAGAGTTTGAGATGAGGGAAGAAATTAATAAAATTGATGGTACCTTCAGCCTGCAGTTGTGCATGATCAGAGCCAGTTGTCAGTTAAGCGCACCTTGAGAAGTTGTTTAAACTTGGATAGGTTGTAGGTATTTTGGATATGTTGAGGGATGGTATTCCAGTCCCTGGATATATGACTGGAGTACAGAGAATTCCCAAAACTATTAGATTTTGTGACGTTTAATAGGAATCTGTTGGAAGATCTTAGGGTTCTTTTATTGGTGTAGGGTTCTAGATTTTGAAGAGCTGGGCACATGTCAGGTCATTATATTATGTTATGGGCAGTCGTGAGTTGACTGAAGGCTAGAAGGTTGGGTAGTTCTAGTCAGTTTCATTGGTGAAAAGCAGCACAGTGGTGGGATCTGTATGGTGAGTTTGTGGCAAATCTGGCAACTTTATTATAGCAGGCTTCAAACTTACCTAGGTCTGTTGTCTTAAGGTTGGTGAAGATGGACGAAGCATACAGTAGGATAGATAGAAGGTAGGTCATGGCAATAGGTTGCCTGGTGAAGCTGGTGAGGTATGGTTTGACTCTATAGAGGGAGCAGAGTTTTATACGGGTCTTTTAATGACTAGTGCTAAGTGTTCATTAATCTCAAGCTGTTATCAATGGTGACACTAAGTAGTTTAGTGTGAGAGATGGGTTCAATTTTAGTATTGTTTGCTGAATAGATGAGAAAGGAGAATGTGAGATCAGCTGATTTGTTATTCGAAAAGAGAATTAATTTAGTTTTAAAAGGAGAGAATACGTTGATAGTTGAAGAGCCAAGATTTGATGTCTGAGAAGGATTGTTGTGTTATTTCTTGGAGTTTTGAAAGTGAGGGAGCAGCACAGATGCGCATGGAGTCATCTGCATATTGAATGATAGTGGTGAGGTTAGTAGCAGTGTAGAGCTTGCTGGTGAAGAGGAGTGACTCTAGAAATTAACCTTGTGGGGCACGTCTACTGTGATGGGTAATATGGAGGATAGATCCTCCCTTGCCATTTGACCACTTGCAGTCGATCAGATAGGTAGTTGTGAAACCATGAAAGAGCTGTATTGTTTAGGTTTACAGAAGAGAGATCATTGAGGAGTCTTTTGTGGGAAACTATATCGAATGCTTTGGACAGACATATCTAGGAAGATGGAGAATACTAATTGTCCATTATTTTTGAGTTGATTAATTGTGTTGTTGAAACTTATAAGGGTGGTTGTGGTACTGTGACTGGGTCGGAAGCCATGTTGCAAGCTGGTTAGAAGTTTATGGCTTAGAAGGAAATTCATGAATTGTGATGGCATAAATTTTTCTAAAATTTTAAGTAGTGGACATACTGGTTATTGGTCTAATTAGGGAGGTCTCTTGAGCTGCCACCTTTATGCAGAGGGATGATATAGGAAATCATCCAGACCTTGGGAATATATTGTTTTGTTATAGACCAATTGATCAGAAGTGAGATGGGGTAAGAGGTAGCATTGGCTGCTAGTTTGAGATATTCGGTTGGCAGCTGATCAGCTGTTAAAAATGTGGGTTTCAGTTTGTTGAGTAATTTTTTATGGTGCTGGTTTGGACAGGGATTAGGAAGAATGACCTGGCAGTTGCTTCAGCTTCTGTAGGAATGGCGAGGAGAGTATTGTTATTTTTGATTAGTGATCGTATAGAATTGTTAAAATATGTGCTATACTGTCAGTAGTATTTGTGGTGGAGAGGGTTGGAGTTGAGGACTGGGCAGGTAGTAGAAGCTGTTTTATAGCACCCCTGAATTGTTGTGGATTATTTTGGTGTTTTTGTTGGATCCTAATATAGTAGGATTTTTTTATCATTCTTGATTTTTTTAATTTGTTCCTCAGTTGATGGTAGTTGTCTGGGTTGGCTTGATTTTTGTTGTCCTGATATTGTGTCCAGGCTTTGCATCTCAGCTTGAGTAGCTGTTTTGTATCTTTAGTTAACCATGGTGCATGGAATGACTTCACCTTTACATTTGGGGGGGGGGGGGTGCTAGACTGTTTAGTATGTTTAAGAAATTGCTGCTAAAGTACTGGATGGCAGAATCTAATTGGAGATGTTTTAGTGGGAACCATTCATAGTGTTGGAGGAATGATATGACGTATTGGGTGAAAAATGTTTTTGTTACAAACATGTTTGCATGTGGTACTTTTTTGGGGTAAAGACATTGCTTAAGTAGGCAGGTAGGTAGATGATCACGGAGACTGTCAGGGAAGCAGCCTGCTAAATAGGCCAGTGACAGCTTGTTGGTTAAAGTCCAGTCAAGTACTGACTGCTTATTGCTGTGCTTGTCTATTTTAGTTGGGGACTATAATGTTTGGGTGTATCCTTATAGGTTTATAAAGCTAGAGGGGTTGTCTGAGTCACAGGTGAGCCAATCCATATTGAAGTCCCCCATTATTATGATTTCTTGATTAAATGTAGAGGAAGACCAACTAAGGAAGTTTTCAGTTATGGATAGGTTATCACTAGGCAGGATGTATAGTGATGTAATGATTTTATATATATATATATATATATATATATATATATATATATATATATATATATATATATTTTGGGGATTAATTTTGAGACAGGTAATTATTATTTCAGCATTGCATTCTGGTTGGTTTAATTCTAAACATTCAAGTTTTAGTGTATTTTTAAAGATTACAACTATGCCTCTATTGTCATTGTTCATTCTGTCCAGTCTATGGATGTTATATCCTGGGGTTAGAATTTCACTGTCAGTTATGTGAGGTTTTAGGCAAGTTTCAGTCATGACTGCTATGTCAGGTGAGTATAGGGAGAGGGAAGCATTATTTTGTTTGCAAGGCTCCTCGGATTCATGTTGATAAGTAGAAGGTCAGACGCATTATGTGGATAATTAATGAAGATTTGGGAGAGTGCAGCAGGTGGTCTGTGGAGTGTTTGTTGTGTAGGTATATGGCCTGGATTGGAGTGGATGTCTCCACTTAGTTGGAGATGAGATATTTTATGTAGGAATGGGTGTAATTGTTTGGGTGTCAGCCTATCATGTTTTCAGACTAGATAAGGAGTGGCTGGCTGCTGTACATACCTGTATGTAAAAAAAATGTGTTTTTGGTGCAATTAAAGAGGCATGCAGCTACGGAAATATTTGTATACATAAAGTAGGGAGGAGAGGGGAAAGGGAGGATGGGAAAGGACAGTTTTGTGATTAACTGATTGTGATACTAGGTAAGATGAAAGGCTAGAATAAATGAAATGGAGAGGGTAGTGTGCAGTAACAACATGGTAGTGGTTTTGCTAGAAGAGTTATTAGTGGGTATGTGATGTGAATACAATATGTTAAATGGAGTGGTGGTGTGACGGGGAGGGGAAGCTAGATAGTGATGTAAGAGGGTAGTTATCTTGTGAGACATATGGAATTGCTAAGTAGTAGAGCAGATGATTGCATAATAGGTCAGTAGGTGTGGTATTGTTAAGAAGAAATGCAGGCTTAGTGGGAGTGGGTGAGAATTGGGGGTAGGGGAGCAAAGTGAGCCCGAGTGGAGCAAGGGTGAACAGAGTGGGTGGACCCAAGACACGGTTGCCCGTCTACTGCAAAAAAAAAAAAAAAAATCTGTTAAGTAATGGCAGCTATTAATCAGGTAATTACTTGTACATTTATGTTGAAAAGCCAACAGAAAAGGGGATGTGTGATAGGAACATTTTTTTATTATTTTATTTTACATTTGTTAACCGGGGGTGCCTAAGTGAGCCAAAAAGGCCCTTTTTCAGTAGAGGCTAGGGAAGAAAAGCTCCACATAGAAAAATTACAGATACATTTAGATATTTAAACATGATCAGTATATACACAAATTACAATAGACATGTTTTTACAGTGGTATGCAGCACATCAACAGTTATAGTGGAGAGAACAAACAAGAAAATATTAATTTAAATATAAAGGTAATTAATAGATTTGTGGTGTACAGCTGAAATATGGAACATAGGTAGAATAGTACACAGTTACGGTACATACATTGTGCATTAGCCAGTGTTTGTGAGTAAGAGTGAAAACTACTATCAAAGACTCTAGGTTTAGTATTTGTACATGCATTGTAAGTATTACATTGAATGTGCACAGTGTTAGGTGCACTAAGTAATGCTGTACAGGAACAGAAAGTAACGATAGTATAGTAGGAGCTATGGTAAGGAGAGCAACCACTAGTGATCGGAATCAGAGCAGTGAAAATACAGTGCATTACAGTTCTAAAATATATAGTATGTATTTAGTATATAGTAAGAATAGGGACTTTGAAGTAGTGTAATGCATGTAATGTAGATATAATTATATTAAAAGACACAAGACTTAATACATGAAGAAAGATTACAAACAGAGAAAAAATGGGGAGGGAAGAATATGGAATCTGGGAAATGACAAATGTTCTGCAATAGCTATATTTTTTCAGAAATACAGTAAAATATTAGATGTAACTTTAGCAAAAATGGTAAGATTAACCATTTTAGATTTAAAATGTAAAAAACAAGTACACAGAATTATAATATTATATGCTTATACTAATAGAAAGCTTATTTCATCAGATAGGCTTTGAAGTGATAAAATAATAGTAGTAACAGGAGACTTTGTGATTTTAAAAGGTGAGCATAAAAAGAAAGAAAATATGAAAAATGTTAAATGTTATAAGATGTGGTAAGTTAAAACTTTGGGACAACAATTTATGGACTTGTGAAAAGGGTATGTATAGAACTAAAATAGACTTCATAGTATCACATTGTTTAGTTATAGCAACATGGGAGGTACTTGAAACAGGATTTTCTAATCATCTTGCAATATGACCAAAGATAAAGGAAAACAAGTAATATATAAAAATGGGCAAAGGAATAAAAAGGATAGAGAGCACTGAATGAAGAAGGAAACAGATTAGTAATGCAGTTATATCTCATAATACTATGAAAACATTTTATAAAATTTGGTCTGAATGGTGGATGATATTTAAGTAAAATATAAAAAAAAATGTTTTTTTTTACAGAGGCAATATGTGAGAAAAAAAGAAAGGAAAAATATAAAAGAACATATAACAAGTTAGAACATAATGATAGAAAGTACTTTGACACAGAAAAAGGATTATGTGAAAGAAATCAAGAAAAAATACATTGAATTGTTATTTAATCAGATATTTTTACAAGGAAAAAGAGAAGTACTGAATTACTTAAGCAGATTAGTAAAGGAAGATGCTAATGTAATGAGAGAAATAAAAAAATGTAAAAGAAGAAATAGACGATAATGTAAAGGAAAAGTTTAAAGAAAAAATAAGGTAGTGAAAAAACATGGGAAGTAAAGAAAGGAAAGAAAGAAAAGAGAAAAAGGACTTGGAGAAAGATATTTATTTATGTGCACTAAATAAAGTATTAGGACAAGTAAATATAGATTTGGCTGCAGGACCAGAAGGAATAAGGTAAGGAATATATAAAATTTTAAGGGATTAGCAAAAATATTTTTAAATATATTTTGAATATGAAGGCTTTACGTATATAGAATTATGTAGTGGGATACTTAAATGCATATGTAAACAAGTAGGTAGACTACAATTATTTTATTGACGTTTGTTTACCGGGAAAGTCCACTTGGCTAAAAAGAACCCCTTTTCAGTGGAGGCCCAGGAAGAAAAACTCCAAGGTTACAATAACAATTAGTATAGCAATTCAAAAGTATCAGACAATTTCATTTCTTTCATGAGAACAACGTGAAGTAAACAAGATCCACAAGTTTCATGAAGTAGTCAACAGCTCCACATTCTATATCACTTGCAAGTGATTTCAAACACGAGTAACAGATTGTACAGAAGTATAAAGTTTCATAGGAAATCCATTATGTAGTGGTTTCAAAATGAGTTACAGTTAGTTACAGAAGGAATCAAACAATAACAATGAGGAAATACTCAAATCAGTTGATTGCTATAAATTAAACTATATAGTTCTCAGTGCTGAATCATACCTCTCAACTGTACAGATTTTTGAAGAATGACCAGATTTTTGGCTTATAGTTTTCGTATGTTCCTCATAAAATTCTGGCAAATCACTGGGATTATCTTAGGACTGAAGTCACTAAATGACATCCACTCAAGTTTCAGTGTTCAAATCCTTCAGAAAATGTGTATTAAAAGAAACCCTGTTATTCTAGCAACTTTCTAAGTTTATAAGAGCAATATTTAAAATATGTTCCTATTTTGGGCCTCTGTCCCCCCATTTTGTCAGGCATTGTCCAGATCTCTTGCACTAAGAGGTTGAGAGATATGGTGCTGATAAAATTTTAGAAAGAGAACAGATAAAGAGCTACAGTAGATGCAAGATTAGGCCTGAGGGGTAGAAAAATCAAGTGATGGCCTCAAGTGAGGCAGAAGGGACATTAGAGCAAATGCATGTCCAACTGGAGAACATATTATTATAGGGGAGTTTTAAAGTTAGGACATTGTTCACTGCAGATAGAAGAGGGAAGGTTATTCCATATTCTGGCAATGATCCAAGAGTATAAAAGGTTTTCCTGCAGGTAAGTTTGGTTTGTGAATTTGGAGTAAGTGTTGGTGTACTGAAGGTAATGGCTTGGGGGTGTATGGGGCAAGTAAGGAGCTAAGGGCAGAGCATTCTTGAGGTTTGTGAATAAATTTTATGTGCGGTAGTGAGCTGAAGGAGTAGAAGGAGTAATAGGAAGTAAGGGAATTTGAGCCATTGACATTTCCTTAAAGCAACGCAGTGACAAGAAGAATGGTGACTACTTGTAGCAAATTTGGCAATCTTCTTGTAGCAAGATTCTAGTTTTGTTTTGAAGAAAAACTGCAACTTGATTAATAAAGGTGCACCATAGGTTAAAGAGGGCAGTAAGAAAGAGCTAAGTTTGTTTAGTTGGTAGGGAGAGGAATCTGTTGTGCCTGTATAGTAGCCCTAATTTTTTGTGTGTTTTATTAATATTGGATGGGCAGTTTGAACAATTTGGTCCTGGTTAACAGTTAAATTTTTGTAGAGTTCAGGGTATATTAAAGTCTGCTTTGTTGTTAGCTGTATTTATTTTGGGGGTGAACAGCATGAGGTTTTTTTGGCATTTAAAGAAAGGAGTTTTTTGTGGAGCCATGATTCCACAGTAGAGAAAGCTGCTTGGGTATTTTGTTGTAGTATGTCGGAGTTGGGAGCAGAGCAGAGTATGGTTGAGTCATCTGCATAATGGACTATGGAGGCGTTTAAATATCTTGGTGAAGATTATTTATAATCTCAAACTTTAGACTACTAATATTGAATAATAATGATTATATGATCTATATGAAAATAATACAAATGCGATTTGAAACAAAAATTGAAAATATTATGGAAAGTAGCATATTTGGTATAAAGGGGAAGGGTTGTTAAAAATTGTTAATGATAGAGAGATTGTGAATAATATTATGAATAGAAAAGAAGAAGCAAAAATGATGACAGGAGACTTTAAGGTTTTTGCTACAACTGGGCATGAAATTCTATGGGTAATAATAAAACATATTGTATGCGAGAAAGCTAAGAATTATGTACATCAGTGCATAGTAATAATAAATTAAAGTACTTGTAATTTTTTGTTGTTGTGTCTTTCGGCTTTTCCCGGTTAGGGGTCGCCACAGCGGAATGCCAGTCCGCTAATTATTGGCAGTTGATTTTTACATGCCGAGTTGCCAGTCCTGACGCACAACCTTCAATGAAGGTACGCCCATTCACGCTTGTCTCCACGCAGAAGACGCCCTAGCTGAGAATCGAACAAGACAACGTCTTACTGTGAGGCGACAATGCTACCGCAGCAAAATACTTGTAATAATAAAGTAAAATACTTTTAAATGGCTGGTTAAGCCAAGAGGTGCATATGAAAAGTGGTGTAAGACAGGAATGGCCAATCAGTGGCAGTTAGCTTGTATTAGTTATGAATGTAACAGTATGTGAAATAAATCACAAAATGAAGGTAGGGTAATACAACATCCAGTCCTTTTAACATACGCAGATGACATTATAATACTTGCAAAAACATGGATAAAAGAAGTAATAATTTGCACAAATGAGTGTCTACAGGTGATGGGGATGGCTTTAAGGAAAGGGAAATGTAAAAGTTTAGGCGATGTAGTAAAGGGTAGGGGGATATATATTTTACAACAAATTAAATTCCTGTGTTAGGTATGCAAGTAGAAGTTAAAGTGAAAACTACAGAAAGAAAAAAAACAAACAAATCTGACTTTTCTGAAGAACATATAAACTATCACTCAGAAAAAAGGCTCACTTGATAAATTCGGTACTGATGAGAAAATAGCATACTTAGCAAGTGTGTTTATGTTGCCAACAGTATTTGAGAAGGTATTATTGCAGATAATGTTTTTAATTTATATGGGGGTTCTGGATTAAACCTAGCAAAAGAGAAATTTTGTATGTAAATAAAGAGGAAGGACGTTTAGGGTTAATTAACCCATTAGTATATGCTGTTTCACTAAATTTGCACAAAGCGTTAAAGTGGATAAATGAAAAAGATGGTAGATTAGTAGTAAAATGGTATAAATATTAGTATGATAAATTTTGGGATGTGCTAAAAAAGAGCAAGAGAGAAAGAGAGTGCATAAACGAAGAAACAAAATGTTCCCAAGAAAAAAAAAACATTTTTGTGGAAAATAAAATGCGGATGATACACAAAAAGAAAGAAAAGTATGCCACACAAATGTAATGAAAAATCATTACTATGTAAACCATGGGAAAAATCTACAGATGAAAAATTAAAGCTATAAAAATAAGAAGCAAATGGAGTAATAAGAAAGTAGAATGTCAAGATGTTTAGCGGAGGCCTGTAATAGATAAAACAGCAGTAAAACGAAACATGCCATATTAAAAAAAGTTATAGAGTAATGTTTACATTGTTACAAAGATGAAATGCTGAACATGTTTTTGAAATGTAAGAGTAAAAAAAAGTTATGTGATATTGTAAAGATTTTTTGAAGATATAAAATAAGTGGATAAAACAAGCATGGATGCGATTAAATATGGAAATGATATGAACAGAAATAAAGAATATGTTAAAAAGAATCGATAAAAGGTTACTTTGTGTTATTTATACAAGTTATATGGAATGAAAGAATAAGTGAAATTATACTTAATAGGAAAGGGATTTTAGCAACAATATTAAGTAAAATAAGATAGTAGTTGTGGAAAAAGGAGTGGAGATTTAATAGAGATGAATATTTAATACGATTGTAAGGAAAACTATGAATATGTGCAAATAAATTTGAATGTCTATATAGTTGTGCATTTGTAAATATATAAACATGTTGTAAGCAACAGTTCTTTTAGTATATAAATAAAGGACCCCTACTCTTTTTGATAGGTGCCATGGGATAGTTTACATCAACCTGAGCTATGACCAAATTATGCAGATGGGGCCTAGGTTTAACATCTCATCTGAAGGACGGCACACTCAGGAGGTCTGAAACATGGAGCAACTGTACAACAGTGCAAAAAAGGCTAGGTCACTTTTTTAAACTACAGCAGTGACCAATGAGTTACAAACTGTGGTATGCATCATGGTCTGCTGCTAATTGTCAGCAAAAAGGAGATGCATAGCATTGGGCATCTTTTTATCAGCGTTTCTGTTAAAAATTCAATCATCTGAGAGTTGTGCTGAAAAGTGACCCAATAATCATACACTGAGAAAGTGCTGCTAAGCCTAATCAAAATAAGATGCACAGAAATGGATATCATTTTACAATAAGTCCTGTAAGCATCCAAATGAGAGGCAAACATAATTTGTAGCACAACCCTCTATAAATGGAGATGTAATGTTAATGGCTGTCAGCAAAATGAGATGCTTGTAGGAGGACATGACTTTATTAAATGCAATGTAAACAGCAAGTTATACACAGCTGTATGGAAAGTAAAGATTTCATCTAGATGTAGAATGTTAGTAGTAAAATGAAGGAAACAGTGAAATAAAGGGCAGTAATAAGGCTCTGCGTGAAGTGTTGGCACAGTTCCAAAGAACACATGTTGCACAGTCGATAAGCTAGAATTTGTGTGGGGAATTTTTAAAGGTGGTTAAGTGTGAAAAGAACATGGATTCAACTTGTCTACCACAGATATGCTGCAACTCAGCATTTGCTTTTACTGTTCGGAAATTAGTGCTAAATCCATTTTTATTAGAAACCTAGTAGTCATTACTTCTTTTAGGAGATTTCTCTTTTCACTGTGGTCGTGGAACAATAGGCCTGTTATAAATAAATAAGGAGGTGTAGAAGTAAAGTCCTCCACACTGAAGATGCAGGGTTTCCTCCCTGTAAAATACTTGCTTACTTTGATTTGCTGTTTTTATACAGATGGAGTTTCAACCTGGAGTTATTTCGGGGCATACAGTAGCAGAAGTACAGAAAGAATAAGATAGTATACAGAAGAGGCACATGAAACCAAGATTGCATTCAATACATGAGAAAAGGGAAAAATAAGAATCATTCATTTTCCCATTAGCATTCCTAACGCTTGGACATGTATTTCCGCAAAGAAAATAATTTTTTTTATTTATTTACTGACATTTGGTAACTGGAAGAGTCCGACAGGGTCAGGGACCCTGTTTCAGCGGAGGCCCAGGGAGAAAAAAAGCTCTACTGTGATTTAAATATTGACAACAGCAGTAAAGCACATGCCATTTGAACAACATTAAAAACACGTTATGAAGTTATGACAAACGTGCATACATACCTGAGGTATAACAGGAGGTGGAAAATGAAAATAGCAATTTGCCTTTTTTATAGGCAGAAATGAACATAACATGAAAAATATATTTTACAAGATATAAATAATCAGTATTTTTTTAAAAAAACATGATGGTTCTGGAGACGAAAGTTTAGTGATTTGAGATTAGCAAAATCAATGCAAGAACAAGGAGTCAAGAGCGTAGAAATAAAAGTGAAAGTTTAAATGTTAAAATGGGATATTAAGGAGATTGTGAGATGTGTTATATTATGAAATTTAAGAGAAAAAGAGTGGGAAAGGGATACAGAAAGAGAGAAAAGATATGGGGGATGAAAGAAAAATAAGGTTGTAAGGAGGTTAAACGGGTGGGGAGGAAGATGAAAGGAGGGGGACACAAGAAATAAATGAAAGTGGGGATTAGACGGTTGTAGGGCGAAGGCAGATCCACACGTTGAAAGGGTAGTTTTTTGGTGCAAGCTTGAACTTTTTAGTATTTTCTATAATGGTGCCATGGCATAAGAGTAAAGACATTGGCAAGCTTGTTTCTTGGGCTAACATATATCTATGAGATGTCTATTGGTAGAGTGGAGGTTTCTGGGGAATGTGGGTATGCAGAATTGACTTTAATGCAGAACACCTATCAGGTTTGTATATTATTTTTTGTGCAACAGAAAGTTGAAAGTAGTCAAGACAGTGGGGGAATTCCAGAGAGCACTGCAGTGGTGGGTGCGGTATGATGAGCCTGTAGCAAATTTACTAATTTTGTAAAAACACTGGAGTTTGGTTTTGAGTGTGTTGTGTTGATTAGTAAAAATGGGAGTACCGTAGAGTAGAGAGGGGAACAGGTAGGTATTTGCAAGTGTTCTTTTGGTGTTTGGACCCAAAATGTTTTGGCGTCTATAAAATGTCCCTAGTTTGCAATGAGGCTTTTTAATAACATTATTTATGTGTTTGTCAAATGTAAGATTGTTGTCTGTGCTGATGCCCGGTAGTTTAGCACTTGTTATGACTTCAATTTCAGTTTAGTTATGGGAATAGATATTGAACTCAGATGTGCAAGTTTTAGGTTTAAAAAGTAAAAGTTTAGTTTTGTTAGGGTTAATCAGTAGTTGTGCAGCGTTTAGCAATAATTCGAATTGGTATAAATGCGCTCTGTGTTTTTTGCAGTAGGTCAGGTATGCTGTTAGGAGGAGGAGATGATAGCGGCATTATTGGTGTGCTGGACTACTGTGGTTGGCAGTGTGCAGATTGTTGATGAGTATGTTGAAAAGGAAGGGTCCAAGAATGGACCCCCTGTGGGACACCAGTTGTGTTGAGACAGGCAACCTTGCCACTTTATACATTATTGCCTGTTATATAGATAACTGTTACATCATAGTCCGGAGGATGGTGTAAAGCCTAATGATTCTAGTTGCTGAAGACATTTGTTATGTGAGACTGTGTCAAAGTTCTTTGAAAAATCTAATAGTAATACAGAGATGTGTAGGTCGGTGTCAGTAAAAGAGATAAGAGCTGCTGTTGTAATGTGTGCTGGCCTAAAACCATGATGAGTGGGTATAATTGTTATGGGTAAGACGGTTTTGCAGCTGTATATGTATGCACTTCTCAAGCAGTTTGGAAAGTATTTGGAAGTATTGAGATAGGTCTATAATTTGTTAGCTTGTTAGATTTACCGCCTTTGTGCAAATGGGTTATGATTGATTTCTTCCAAAGGGCACGGATACGCGATTCCATAATGGAACGATTGATAAGAATGCTAACTGGATAAGCAATCGAGTCCGCAGTGAGTTTTTAGTATTCCGGTAGAAGACTGTTAGAGGAAGGGGAACAAGGTTTTAGTTTGAGAAGTAGTTTACGAATTAAAGTAGTAGATACTGGCTGCAGACAGAATGGAGGTATTGAAGTATTAAGTGTGGAAGGAGTTGTCCTTATTGGTAGTTGAGGGAGGGGGGATTATCATCACAGTTAGAATTTCTACCAGCGTTAGAGCCTGTGAGTAATGTAGCTATGCTGTTGTTGAATTGGGTACCAAGCATATTCATAATCATATCAGACTGGATGGGAAGATGTTAAATGCATGCTTTCTTAGGAAAAGGAGATGTGCAGTAAAGCAGCTTTAAAAAATGAGACTGGTTGTGGTTAGAACCATCCTAATTTGAGCACAGGAAGGAAGGAGCTTGAAAGCTACAACTGAATTTCATATTTTTTTTTTCTGTTGTCTTACCTGGTGTCCTCCAAGACTTGATCAATCAGCTTTAGCCAAACTTCAGCCAGTCTGCTGTCAGAAACATTAGCCAGCATTGCTGTTTTTAATGCTGTTACATTTGCTTCCTAAGTTGAAAGGAAAAACAAACTTCATTTAATATACCTACATTATTAACTGCATTAACAGTAAATATCTACAATAAAATATCAACACACTGTTAAAACAGTTCTTCTGCCTGTGTGCTATTTCATATGGTGCTATGCATCCAGTTCTTTTGTTCTTTATATCAGGGTTTCATTTTCTCTCATAGTCCACACTAACAGAATGGCAACAACTGACTGCCTGCTACACTACTCTGCCAGACTTGGACATACAGTATTTAATAAAAGGCTCAGGTTAGAAAAACTGCACCAGGCCCAACATGGTGGTGATATGATATTAGATTCTAATGCTCTGTACAGTGAAGTCAAAAATATCTAAGCAAGATGACTTGAAAGGCATCCAAAACAACTACTCTCAACACAATCAAGAGAAAAAAGTAGTCATATTCTCGTCTAGAGTTGTGCTTAGCAAAGTGCTACTTGCTCTATGCCAATGTGATATAGTACATGTCCCCTTGGCAAAAAAAAGCTTAAACTCACAGTATTTAATTGTTGTGTTTACTAACAACTTCTGTTTTTATTTAAAGTTAAAGTGTCAGAACACATTTTAATATGAGGACAGTATTAAAAAAAAAAAAAAAAGTATCTCACATCCGCATGTTTTTGAATGCTTACAGTATTCCATTTGGTCAAGATTACTACATCTTAAAACTTTACCAACACCTTTACCCACTACTCCTATGCAGGAGTAAGCCCCGTTTAATTTAACAACCATCAATGTCACTAAACCTTTAGAAAAACTAAACTTTGCAATTAAAAATAAACAGTCCTTGAACTGTCTCTGATCAAATGTGCTTTGGTGAAAGACACTGACAAGGTAATCAAATGTTGTAAATCAATTTAAAAAATATAAAAGCTATAGTGAAAACAACTATGGAAATATAATGTAGTCATTATATATTAATACGTATTCTGACATGATGTGACAGCCATGATTCAAGGACATGGATTTATGGAACATAAAACGAACTTCCATTTTCATGAGAAAATGATCCCAGAATTGTTCTCAATGTGTAAGCGCATGTTTCCATTAACATTTTTAGTGTATCTATATACAGGCAAAATTAAAACAGACCACTCAGTAAAGCACATTAAGAGCATCACAAATAGAAAATAACTACCATAATTGTTACAAGTCCTACCCCACAGATTGCACTGGACCACAATGCCACACTTCTTGAAAATGCCATGTTTTTCCAAAACTCAAACAGCTCAAACACTGGGATTTTCAGGTATTCTTCACACAGAAAAATACATTTCAGTTTTCTTTGTCACTGTGTACAGTAGAAATGTGAACTCTCTGTGAAGAGAGTGGAAACAGAATGCATCAGAAAGATATTGTTAAACTAGACAAGCCATCTGACCATCTGTTTCTCCTTACCAGGAGATTCATTCAGGATCTTTGCCTTATGTAGTTCTGAAGTATTTTATGGATGCAGTTTAGAATAAGTACTCAAAAAATCTGCATAAATGAAATAGAGCTGAACTGCAAAACTATGCTCTAGCCTAGATCAAAGGTTTGCTATTTTCCTCCTGAAACCTATTTAGCCATGCAAATCAGACGTGTGTGCATAGTCAAGTGTTTTTGTTCAGAGATGTTACACAAATGTGCTTACTGGTTAACATTGCTCAGATATGACCTAAAGTGTTAAAAAGTAGGCTTTGTAACTTATAAGACGAACTTTGCTCTTTTTGCTGAGAAGTATGCTGCATCCATGGGCTGTGTGCGCTAACATTTAAGCTTCAAGACTCCCTCTCAGTAGGGATAATGAGTAAACAGGTGTCCACATTTCGCCAAAACACTAAACTGCTCATTTCTGGGATTCATTAGTTTATGTAAAATACATCAACTGCACTGGACAGATCTGAACTTTGCATTTAAGAAATAAAGTGCAGTTTTGTACCTACCATAAATGTAGATGTTCGAGTGCTAATACAGCTGCAGTCATAACAGATGGGTTCTCCTGCCATCAGGCAGGTACTCGGCCGGCCGAATTCCAAAGTTTAGGTCCGGCGTCGGTTGTCGTTGCTTCTTCCCTGACGTCAGTGCGCCAGGGGTATAAAAGAACCAGCCGACACCATTTTCTTCAGTTTTTCTTGCCCCAGATGTCAGGTGCCCCCAGAAGGAAGGCAATACATAAATTTGTGTAATAAAGCAATGCAATATAATCAAAATACAGTAGTTGCAAGCAAATACACCATAAAAGAATACCCCAATCAGGTTGTATGAGGAGGTGTTAGCCAATAGGCCTGTCCCAAGAGGGGAAGGAGGGAGGGAAACTTGGACTGCAGCTGTATTAGCACTCAAACATCTACATTTATGGTAGGTACAAAACTGTACTATGTTCATCGTGCATACAGTTGCAGTCATAACAGATGGGTAGAATCCCAAAGCTATGAAAGGGGTGGTAGGCACTAGGTGGAACTAGGAGGAGCCAGGTAAGTGTATAGCCTGATTTAAATTTACCCTGGATACCACCTTTGGCATAAAGGAAGGGTTGGTTCGTAAGGAAACTCTGTCCTGATGGAAGATGATAAAAGGCTGCACAGCCATGAGGGCTTGTAGTTCCGATACCCTACGAGCTGAGGTGATAGCCAGAAGGAAAGCTGTTTTCCAGGACAAATATTGCAAATCTGTTGAGGCAGCTGGCTCAAAAGGAGGCAAGGTCAGCTTTTCTAGAATGAAATTGAGATCCCAAGCAGGTATTGGTTGTTTCCTTGGGGGTTTTATATTCTTTGCCCCTCTGAGGAACTGTCTTAAGAGGGGGTGAGAGAATAAAGGTGGATCAGTGTTGTATTGTGCAGAAATGGCTGAGGCATGGATTTTGATGGAGGAGAATGAAAGTCCACCGCTTAGCAGCTCAGCTAGATACTGTAATATTTGAGGTAAATTCAGTTTTCCAGGATTCTGGCCCTTTTTCTCATTCCAGGCACAAAACCGTTTCCATTTTGCGGAGTAAGCTTTTCTAGTAGACAGCCTTCTGGCCTCCAAAATGACATCCTGCACCTCCTTGGAGAGCAGGGTCTGTTGTGATGTTAAGGAATCTTCCATGCGGCCAGATTGAGTGTTTTCAGCTGACTGTGAAGAGTTTTGAAGCTGTGCTGAGTCAGAAGAAGAGGCATTAGAGGTAGGGTCCATGGAGGGGAATGCGTCCGGCTCCTCAGGAGTGGGTACACCAGTGCTGTCTTGGCCAGTCTGGAGCAATGAGAATCATCTTTGGTCTGTCTGCTCTGGTTTTTAATAGAACTTTGGGCAGCAGAGGAAGAGGTGGAAAGGCATAAACTGTCATTGTTGTCCAACTGAAAGAGAGAGTGTCCACTCTCCAGGCCTGTGGATGGAAAGTCCTTGAGCAGAATTTTGTCAATTGGTGATGTTTGTGGGAGGCAAAGAGATCTATGTCTGGCCTTCCCCATGCTTGAATTATCTCTGTAAAAACTTGAGGATGCAACTTCCATTCATGTGGATCTGTCATATTTCTGCTTAGGTTGTCTGCCAGCGTGTTTTCCTTGCCTGGCAAGTACTGTGCTTGAAGTTCGATTTGTAATTCCAGGGCCATGTTCCAAAGTGACATGGCCAGCCTGCATAGGGGGTATGAATGGGTTCCTCCCTGTTTGTTTATATACCACATTACTGTGGTGTTGTCTGTCCTTATCAATAGTTGACCTGGATGCAGAAGGTCTTTGAAAGCTGTAATAGCATTTATTACTGCTAGCATTTCCTTTTGATTGATGTGAAGGTGCTTTTCTTTTTGGGACCATTTGCCCTGAATGCACCGATCTGTCATGTGTGCCCCCCAGGCGTAGTCCGAGGCGTCTGTTGTAATGACTTGATTTGCTTGAGGCTTGCAGAATGGGAGACCTGTGTTTGTTTGGCATGCTTGAGCCCACCACAGAAATTACTTTTGAAGACATGGAATTAGTGGTGTTATTGCTTCCAAGCTGTGGCTGTGTTGAGACCATAGGTTTTTCAGGTACCACTGAAGTTTCCTCATATGCAACTTTGCACATGGGATTAGTAGGATGCAAGATGCCATGAATCCCAGAGCCTGCAGGATTTTCCTTGCAGTCAGCCTGGTGAAATCTGCTAGTTTTCTGAAGTATTGAGTTAGTTTGCCCCTGCTTCTCTGGCGTGAGGTAGGCCATCTGGGTGTTTGTGTCCAAGTTGGCACCCAGGAAAATTATTTTCTGAGAGGGTATTAGCCTTGATTTCTTTTTGTTGACTGTGTATCCCAGAGAATTCAACAACATTATTACAAAAGCCAGATGTTTCAGAAGTATGTGCTTGCTGTCCGCTTGGATCAGGCAGTCCGTCCAAATATGGGTATATTTGTATCCCTTGAAGTCTGCAGTAGGCAATTACTGATGCCAGGCATTTCGTGAATACTCTGGGCGCAGTAGATAAGCCAAAGGGCAACGCAGAGAATTGATAATGGGTTGAACCTGCAAGAAATCTGAGGTATCTTCTGCAATTTTGTCTGATTGGGACATGCAGGTATGCCTCCTTGAGGTCCAATGTTACCAGCCAAGACTCTTTGCCCAGCATGGGAAGAAGCTGCTGTAATGTGAGCATCTTGAATTTTGGTACGAGTAAAAATGTGTTTAGGATGGATAGGTCCAAAATAGGTCTCCAATCTTTTCCTTTCCTTGGTACCAGGAATAGTCTGGAATAAAAACCTTGACCTTGTTCGTGAGTAGGTACCTCTTGAATAGCTTTCATGTCCATGAGATCTGAAATTTGTCTTTGTGCCTCTGCCCTTTGATTGTGTGGCAGGTTTGGCATGCCTCTCATTTTTGGAAGGGTGTGAAAATGGAATCTGTAGCCTCTGTTTATAATGTCCAGGATCCATTTGTCTTTTGTGACAATATGCCAATTTTTTGAAAATAATGCCAGTTTTCCACCTAAGGGTGCTGCCATTTGAGCCTTGCTTGGCATGCAAAGGGGAAAGTCATTGGGATTGCTTTCTGAATGGCTGCGAACTATCCTCACCACCTCTTTGTGTAGGAGCTTGCCATTGTATGCCCCTAAACGATCCTTGAGATTGCCCTCTGCCCCTCGGGTGCCTGTATCTACCTCTTTGGGGTCTGTCCGTGGCTGGAAAGGACCAATTTTTGGAAGGCCAATTTCTACTGAAACATGGAGGTTGTACCTGTAGAAAATCTTTCACTGTTTGCATTGATTTAGCCTTTTCCTCCATTTTCTTTAATACCTCCTCAGCTTTAACACCAAATAATACATCCTTTTGAAGAGGGGCATCTAGTAATTTAGCTTTGACATGATCTGGTAAGGTTTGCTCCTTGAGCCAGGCATGTCTACGTATGACTGATCCTGTAACAGCAGCTCTACATGAGGCCTCTAGAGCATCAAAACCACATTGCAAGGTATGTTTACCCACTTGTTCTGCACTATGCATCAAATCCTGCAACTCCCTCAAGTCTGGTTGTTCAGGTTGTGACATTTTGCTTCTCAACTGTGATAACAGAAACTGTTGGTACTTTAGCATATGGAACTGGCAGTTTAATTCCCTCATGGTTAAGGTGGCCGAGGTGTATACCTTTTTTCCCCACCTTTCTAAGGATCTGGAATCTCTCTCGGAAGGTAATGGGTTTTTAGCAGTGGAGGCCTTAATTCCCTTGGGGCCCTGTGAGATAGTTTCTGGGTCAGCTGCATGGCTTTTGTATAAAAATTGGTGTGAGCCAGGAACCCGGTAGTACCTGTCAGGCTTGACTGGGGCTGGAGGTAAAGAATCCGGGTTAAGGCAGGCCTCCGAGTACACATCATCTAGTATGTCTAAGACAGGAGGTATAGCCAGAGGCCTGTGCTGAGGTAGTAAGAGAAAATCCCTAAGCCTTTTCTTGGAATCTGAGTACTCTTGGCCTTCCCAGTGGAAGTGTTCCCTTAAGGTATGCAAGGTTTCCCCAAAGGAGTAATCCTCTGGGGGGGGGGGGGACAGAGGGAATGGACTCCTCAGCATCAGAATCTTCAAAAGGGGAGTAAGAATGTTCCTGTTCATCAGAGTGCTCTGAAATAATGGAGGCCTGGTCAGAGGAGGGGGATTCCTTCCTCCACTCTGGGCCTTTTGTCCGGGGGGGGGGGGGGGTTGAGAACCTCTGATAAGAGTAATCAAATCCTCAGCCATTTTAAGCATCTGTCTTTTAGGCATGGGGTCTGGAGAAGGGCCCTGTGGAGTGTGTCTCTTAGAATGCATGGCTGCTTTAGACTTAGTGAAAGCCTTGATAGAAAAAGAAGATGAAGGTCTGAAGACACCTTGAGAGGAGGCAGACCTGTCTACATTTTGAGATTCACCACCAAGAGTGGCTTTGGTATCTGTAGTCGGAGTGTAGGCTGAGGGGCCTGCGACCTCGGGCACAGAAGACACCGCCAATGAAGTGTCGTCGGTAGGCAGGGGCTGCGTAGGCGCCTCGCTGAGAACTGGACCACCTGTAGTCAGCTTTGACGTGGTGTCGGTAGAGGCGGCGGACCTCGTGTGTTGGTCCTTATCTTTGCGTTTTTTAGACAAAACTGGAGTCGGAGTATCCGACGACATAATATAGTTACATTTTTTGCCAAAATAGTGCTGGGCGAACTCCGCCCGACGCTTAATGGTGCGTTTGTTGAATGTAGCACAAAAACGACAGACCGAGACATTGTGGTCTGAGCCTAAGCAAGGAATGCAGAGGGAATGAAAATCCTTATGTGGTATTTGCTTCCCACAAGAAATACAATTATTAACTTTGTCTGACATCGGTCTGAGGCAAGAAAAGTTTCCCCAATGGGGTACTTAGCTTTAAAGAAGACTTTGGTTGCAAAATTTTCGTAATTTCAGGAGCTGGTCAACCGGCACTTGCGAACTGCTTCTGCTTCGGGCACCGCGCGGCAAGAAAGACTGAAGAAAATGGCATAGGCTGGTTCTTTTATACCCCTGGCGCACTGACGTCAGGGAAGAAGTGACGACAACCGACGCCAGACCTAGACTTTGGAGTTCGGCCGACCGAGGACCCGCCTGACGGCAGGAGAACCCATCTGTTATAACTGCAGCTGTATGCACGATGAACATCTGCAAAGCACTCCATTCAGGCATTGTCTGTTTTGAACAGCTTGGATATTGCAGCTAAATATTGATTTGTTGTACAGAACCAGCCCCACTATAATACAAGTAAAAATAGTATGCAACAACTCAAATGGATAATTATGCATTATAAACCAAGAGATACAAATTTTATCAAACATTTTAATGACTGCTCACTGGTTTCGGGAGGCTTGCTTTGAGTACAGACTATATTAAAATAAACTGATAATCACATTATCAGATTTGCAGACACTGTAAAGGTCTGTTGTTGCCAAAAAAGTGAAATATGTTTACTCTTTGTAGTAAATTAAAAATTATTTTAATTCTTGTCAAACATAAGTATAAAGGGAAAATTATCTTCCAGAAGGCAATGCACCTTAATGTCAACTCAGTGACAATAACAGGAAAAACGCCAGGAGGCCTGAAAGCACACCTGAGCACAGTAGACTACATTTCAAAAACCTAAACACCACATTGATCAGAACTAATAATTTATATGGTTTATGTTCTGATTTTTCTGTGAGGGAGTAGTACCTTGCACCATCAAATTAACAACATCAAGTCAGAGATAACTACAGCTCATAAAAAAAAAGAAACCCAAATGCAACAATCATATTTTGCAAAAGGACATTTTGTCAAGTGCACATTTTTTGAGTACCTGAGTGGCATACTATTGCCACAGTACACTGCAGTCAAAACCCAGTACACTGTATATTAGGACTGTGGCATGCATGTATTATTGACCCTTTTTCTGTGCTGAAAACGTCAGACTGGAAGGACTGCAATATATCATAACTGAACAAACAGGAAAACAATGTACAGAAAACAGTCTGAAAATTTTACAATGAAGTAACCAGGGTTGACATACAAAACCCACAGGTTGATGAAAATGTAAATGAAATAATGGAAGGTCCACATTTCAATTCACTGTTTATACATAGATGCAATGAAAACACATAACTGATCTTTTCTGCTTTTCTGTGACCTTTCATTACTATCCATTCAATTCTTTCTGCTCACCATTACTATACATTCTTCTGTCTAGACATTTTTCCCCATGTATACCTACGCACCAGCTCCTGCTTGTGTAAGTAAATACCATTACTGACATACTATTCCAACTAACATTTCAAATTTCTAAAGAGACTGTAGATGTTTTAGGAAAACTCGAAAGGCCAGATTACCAAACATGATTTTGTAGATGTTTTACGAAAACTCGAAAGGCCAGATTACCAAACATGATTTTTGCAAGACGACATAGAAACCTTAATTTCCAGAACACAAAACTTTTACCAGGGTAAGTAAACACTTGCCCAACATGGGGAAATATGCTGTTTCTCCATTGTAGTGCGATCCCAGAGTTGGTATGTATGTATATATATATATATATATAGTGCCCCCACCTAGGTGGGTTTTACATACTGCAGTGTGTTTCCATACAATTCTAGGCAAGTGTTTACTTAACCTGGTAAAACCTTTGCGCTCAGGAAATCAAGGTTTCTATGTTGTGCTGAAAAAAAATCACATTCGGTAATCTGGCCTTTTGAGCTTTCAAAGTAGATCCATATATATATATATATATATATATATATATATATATATATACACACATATATACATACATACATGTTTATTTCCATTTGTTGATCGGGATAGTCCACTGGGTCGAGATGGCCCACTTTCAGTGGAGGCCCGAGGAGAAAACCTCCACAAGAAACATGTGTTACATAAAGATTCACAGGAAACATATTTTATATTACATATTATTTACAAAATTAAGGTTACATTATGTTTGTTAATGAACAGAATTTAAGCAATGCATCTGGAAAAGCCAGTTGACAGAGATAACGCTGAATTAGCTACAAGTTTAGCAAACAAGCGACTTACAACAAGGTATTCCAGAAACACATGGAGGCCCCAAGGTGGTAGTGACTTCAATTCTAAATGAGAATTCTAGTAACAAGTCAATACAAAATGTTTTGAATGGTTTCAATATTTATAATTATACTGATAGAGAAATCTTGCCAGAATATTCTCCCTTTTTTCTAAAGGCTTTAAATTTGTACCTATTAAAATTCCAGACATTGCTGACACCTTAGTTGATATTCAACTTTACATGAGAAAATTGAATTTACAACTATTTCATTCTAAGGTTATGAAAATGGACACAGACTTTCCTAAAGAAGTGTGTAAAAAAAGAAGTATGTTTAATCCCCCGTTAGACCCATTAATTAATATGTTTGAGAAGGCAGTTAAGGATGATGTATACAAAATTTGGGGTAAACACAAGAGAATTTTTTATAACCTTAGTAACACAGAAAGAATCCTGTTGCAAAATTTAAGAAATGACAAAAGCATATGCATAATGGCGCTGGACAAAGGGGGTGGTATTGTTTTATTTAACAGCACTGATTATACCAATATTATGCAGGGAATTCTATTCAATGTTAATAACTACTCCATATGTTCAAAAAACCAAATACATATAGCATATCAGAGAATTGATAGTTTTCTGTATGAATATTTGATGGAACAAAGAATTACAGGGGTAGTTTATGATTTTTTATCTAACAAACATCCTAAAATCCCTGGCATATTTGGTATACCTAAAGTACATAAGAGCTTAGAACATCCACCTTTCAGACCTATAGTGGCGGCAACTGGGTCTAAAACCCATAATTTATCTGTGTATGTGGACAAGAAGATCAAACATGTTGTAGAACGGCGTCCACATTTAGTCAAGGACTCTTGGGACTTTTTGGGTCAACTAAAAAGTCATATATGGAATGCTGAAGGTTATTTTGTAACCATTGATGTAATGGATTTGTTCTCTTGTATTCCTAAACAAGAAGGGTTAGCTTATTTTGAGGAGACTTTATATAATCTGTCTACTATGAATGGTGATGAAATCAAGTTAACTTGTGAAATGATGGAACTTATATTAGACCACAACTACCTGTTTTTTGAGGGAGAATATTTCCAGCAGGTTAGAGGTGTGGCAATGGGTGCTGCTTGCGCCCCAACTTATGCAAACATCGTTTTACTAGGATGGGAGAGAGAATATGTGTTTGGAAGTAAATATTTTGATTACATTAATTACTACTGTAGATTTTTGGATGATATTTTTATTTTTTGGAAGGGAACAGTTGAGACTATTCCTTTATTCATCCAATATCTCAACAGTACTACCAGTTTTTTGAAGTTCACTTTTCAGTTTGATGCTAATGAAATTAGTTATCTTGATACACTCATTATTAAAGATAAGGATAAATTTAAATCAAAAATATACCGTAAGAAAACTTTTTGTAATAATTATCTACATTTTAACAGTCATCATCCTTTCAGTCAGAAGAAAAGTATAATTAAGGGTCAAGCAATTAGGGTAGCTAGAATGACATCTTCTGTGGAAGATCTTCGACCTGAGTTTGAATATCTAAAATATATGTTTTTGGATAGGGGTTACCCTATGGGGTCTGGTGGAAAAAACTCTTTATGAAGTGTACGTTGAATGGGGTAAGAGATATACCCCATTATTAGGTAAGGGACTAGAAAAAAATTAAACTTTTGGTAAGACTGATAAAAAACTTAATGAAACCAATTTTGAGCATACTTGTATTTTACAATACAGTCCCCTATATCAACAAGTTAAAGATGTTTTGCATAAGAATTGGAGCATATTTAAAATTGACCATGACAAATATCAAGTTTTGGGTGAAAAACCAGTGTTAACTACAAAAATTGGGTTTAATCTGAAAAAGATTCTAGAAAGTGGACCAAAATGTCTTGTAACAGATGAAGTAATTAACAATGGTACTAGGTGTTGTGGGAGATGTAAATATTGTTCTTACATTTTACAGGATACTAAAATATGTTTGAAAAACCAGAATAATAATACAGTTTACCCTAGGAGAGGCAACTGTTTTTCTAGTAAGTTAGTTTATATTGCTATGTGTGACACCTGTAGTTCTTTCTATATTGGGAAGACTGAGAGGCTTCTCAAGACAAGAATTTACGAGCATTTGTATGACATAAAAAATAAAAAAGCTACAAATGCTTTGTATAAACATCGTATGACATGTAATGATTATACAGGTTTTCATTTTGCTATTTTAGATTTAGTTCATTTGGAAACCAGAGGTGGAGACTGGCAAAATCTATTACTGAAAAAGGAATTGATATGGCAGCTTAGGCTTGCAGCAAATGTTTCCCCTGGCTTAAATGAATGTTTGAATTTGGCACCAATTTTAAAGGAAAGGGCAGAACAAGTTTAAGTAAAATGAGAAATAGTTGATATTTGTATACAAATAATACATATTTATTTACTTGTGATGTTTGTGCTTTTTACCATTACATATTGTACTGCTACAATGTTTTTAGAACATTTAGAATTTTGCAGAAATTTTATTAGATGTGATAAATTAACCTTTGGTATTTTAAATCTCAATTAAGTTAATGGACTTGTTAATTGTTTAAATTACTGGACCAACCACTGACTAGTAGTCCATATATTAAAGCAGGGTTTTATCTTTTGTATTTAATTCTGATGAAGTCAAGTTTCAACTGACGAAAGCGCTTAATTTATTTGGTGTTACAATAAAGAAGGTATTGGACTCGCAACGAATAGTGCTTCTTTTGGGTTTTACAAGTTTAGTAGATAAAAGGAGGAGGTAGGAGTATAGTTGGTTGATAAATACGTTAGGTGGGAGCATGAGAGGGACATTTCCATTTGGAGGATATATATAAGAGGAGCTGACTTTTGAAGTTATTAAGGTCAGTTAAGTTACGTAGGTGAGAAGGGAGTGAGTTCCAGAGTTTGGCTGTAGTCAGGGATAGAAGTAGTTGGCCTGGGGGGTGAGAGGGTTTGTGTACTTGAAGCAGATTTTGGTTCTCTGATCTTAGGGAGCGGGGGGAGTGTAGGGTGTTGGTGCTATATACATACATACATACATACACACAACAAAAAGATGCATCCAGCACTAAAATAAATCTCTCTAAAGTCAGTCGTAGTGTAGCATAATGCAAAGAAAGTCCATTCCCATTGAAAATAGTCTCAAAATACTGTTATCAAAATCTGCATGCAAAAAATGTAGTCAGAGACTTCCTTTTAAACACCCCAGTAAATGTAAACAGTCTTCAGAGTACTGTCTGTTTTCAAGCAGTTGATTCTGTGTGAAATAATATATCCAGAAGCTTCCTTTTACAGTAACGCAGTATTAATCTCACCTTATACCAAATGATTGCACTGATGATGCCAATGAAGTGAAACTGGTCTGCTGATTTGTTTCTCTCTTAAGCAGCACTGGATAGTGCTCTTTTGAAGTTTTTTGATGCCTGCTGGTTTAATATGTAACCATTTGGTATAAGGATGTCATTTTAATGTATTTTGTGCACCGGTGAGATTAAAACTGGGAAGTCTAACATGAAGCTTCTGGATGCATTATTTCATGCTGAATTAACTGTTTGAAGACAGTAAGTACTCTTAAGACCATTTACATTTATTGGAAATGTAAAAGGAAACTTCTGGATAAATTTTTTATGCTGAATCAACTGCTTGAAAACAGTAAATACTCTGAAGACTGTTTACATTTACTGGGAAGTTTAAAAGGAAGTTTCTGGCTACTTTTCTGTTTGATAACTGTTAGCATTTTGAGACTATTTATAATGGAAATGGATTCTCTTTGCATTATGCTGCACTACAACGGACTTCAGAGATATTTATACTAGTGCGGTGGTTTGTGTTGTACTTTGAGACCTTGCACATTACGGGGTATATGCACCACTTGTGAATTGTGGTGTGTGTGTGTGTGTGTGTGTGTGTGTGTGTGTGTGTACATATATATATATATATATATACACATACATACACACACACACACACTTACTTGTATGTTTCTGGTAGGGTCATGTTTTGGAGTACTCTAGTTCTTGAAGTTTTACAGCATAAAATCAGCTAATGAGAGTACAGAGGCATGACAGGCAATGAGAGGAGTTGAGAGGTACTTATAACAATTTTTTTTTCAAGTTAAGATTTGTTTTCACTGGAAGACATGAAGACTGGAAGGAGAAATTATATGGAAGTTTAAGATAGTAAAACAAACTGGGTGGATTGCAGGTAGAAATAGTGGATAGCTGTAACATGGGATGGAGAGTCAGGCATTACACACACACACGCACACACACACACACACACACACACACACACACACACACACTTATATATATATATATATACACACACACACAGACACACCCTCCCCCCCAAAGTCAAACATATTGCATATTGTGTAATTATCACTATCATCACTATAAATAATCTCCTCCCAAACAACCTACCATAGCATATATACACACACACATACTTAAAATGTGCAACTCCTGACTCTCCCATCCCATGTTACAGCTATCCACATCAGGATGGATAGCAGGAACATTAAACTTAAACAAGCTGACTAGTACACACATGCATGCTTACATCTTGACTGCTCACTACAAAATGACACTCTTGTTTGTAGATACTCAGTACTTACATGCATGTGCCAGTTGACTGGAAAGCTTCTTAAAGGTATATCACACACACTGATCTACATCCTCCCTCTTCACTGAGCTGTCTTGCAATGATAATGACATTTAAATAGGCATGTAAATTATACAGACAACAATGAACAAAACAACCTTCTTGCCCAGGTTGCTGTGCATCTAGAACTAGATCTGGAAATGCGACCTTATCTTGTAATGTTTAGTTTGACTGGGTTTCGGAACAGGGACAGTCACAGGTGAATGTTCTGCTTTAGGACTCCCGGGGATATTCTCAGGAACAGGGATATCTGCTGGAATGTCCTGTGAAGCTGGAACACTGGACAAGTCATTCTGAGAACTAGAGTCTATTACAGGCAGAATGCTATAAAACATTGGCTTGGACACCGGTAATAAATATTTCCGATTTCACCTAAATTCTATTCCCTGCGATTCCACACTACAATCTTGGCTCTTGACACAAACTTTTCACAAATCCACTCCAATCAAAATCTTTTGCTATCTGCATTCTCACCATCTCATCTTCTTGTAATAGACTGAGCGGTCTGCTGGTCTCATCATAACAGGACTTCTGAGACAAACGCTTATTCAGGAGTTGAGCTTTCACTGCTTTATTGTTCTTTGCACATGGGACCAACAAATTGCTACTGACTGGTAGTGTGGTTCTGGTTTGTCTCAACATAAGTCTCTGGACAGGCAAACCAAGATGATTATCGCAAGGAATGTTTGTGAGACTCAAGAGATTTAGAAAAACATTGACGTAGTCTCATTTTGATTTCTCTAACAGCTGTTTTGTACATTGAACTGCACGTTCTGCCAAGCCATTTGACTGAGTATTCAGGACTATGTGTAATATGAACAAAGTCCCACATTTCAGCAGATCTTTTGAACTGCTGTCTTGTAAACTGTGCACCTTTGTCAGAAATGAGATTGTACGGCCTACCATGGACAGAAAAACGACTCTTCAACTTAGTGATAACAGTACTGGATGTTAGGTTAGGAAGTAGGTCAATCTCAAACAACTTTGAATAAGAATCTACTAACACCAAGTAATGTTGACCTTTATACCCAAAGATATCTGTAACTACTGTTGACCAAGGTAGTTCAGGAATCTGGCTTAACTGAAGTGGTTCTTTCTGTTGATGCAGTTTAGTACTATTATAAACAGAACAAGATGAGAGTACTTTCTCTCTTGACGATGAAGGCCAAAATACTAGTCCTCTTGCCCTTCTTTTGGTAGAATCGGTTCCTGAGTGGTCATGATGCAAGATCTTAATGTACTCTTTGTTGCAAGGATTTTGGAACAATCACTTTTGGAACTTTCATGATGATAGCGTTGTCAGACAAAATCTTATCTCTGTAAGGAAAATACTGCTGCACTTCTACTGGTAAACAAGATTGCTTAGAAGGCCATCCTTGACTGATAAATTGGTAGAGTTTCTGGAGAACTGGATCCAAAGCTGTGCGAGTTCTATGCTTATCAAGGTGTGTGGAAGAAATATTTCTCACTTCCATCACTTTAAAATCAGGTTTCTCATTTTCATGCTGTTCAATGTTTTTTTTTCTGGGCGATCTAGATAAAGTATCAGCAAGATAAAGAAGTTTGCCTTTTGCGTAAACACAAGACTGAAACTGTACTTTTGCAATTTGAGTATCATGCGTTGCAATTTAGCAGGAGCTATATATGCATTGGCTTTTTCAAAATAGTAACTAGAGGTTGGTGATCAGTCTGGATTTGAATAGGTCAGCCATAAATAAAATCATGGAACTTCAAACATGCAAACACAGTTGCCAAGAGTTCCTTCATCTGAGCATACTGCATGTCTGTTTGGGTTGACGTTCTCGATGCATAGGCTACTGGTTTGCCTTTTTGAAGAATGACTGCACCAAGACCAAACTTAAAAGCATAACAGGAATGAGTCAGTGGTTTGTAAACATCTTAGTATCTTAAAGTAGGTGGACTGACAATTATCTGTTTCAGGACATCAAATGCTCTTTGGTGTTGATCTGACCAGGACCAGGATATATATCTTTGCATGTCAGCTCTCTTAGCGGTGCTGAAAGTTGGCTCAAATCTGGAATGAACATGCGTAGATTAGTTGACCATGCCAAGAAAACATTGTAGGGCTTGGGCATTCTATGGAGCTGGCATCTCAAGAATTGCTGTTTGCTTGGAAGGATCTGTTCGCAAGCCTGAACTGGTAAACAAATTACCAACATAAGTAACTTCTCACAGTCTGAATTTACACTTCTGAGGAATCAGCTTAAGACTGACTTAACTAGCTCTGCTAAAACTGTTTTGAGGTTTCTATTATGCTCGACTTCACCATTGCCTCCTACAAGAATATCGTCTACTATAATAGCACATGGACAGCTGAAAAAATTTGTTCCACTGCACGCTGAATTTATTCCAAATGGCATTCTCAGAAATCTGTACCTTCCAAAGTGTGCACTGAATGTGGTTAGCAATGAAGACTTACGGTCAAGGAAATCTGCCAAAATGAACAAAAAGTGGCATTTGGCATAACAGCAGCAACTTCTTTGACTATGCGCATTGGATGATGAGGTTGCTTAAGTGTTTTGTTCAAGTCTCATGGATCAATACATATTCAAATATCATCTGAGCTTTTCTTATGAGCTACCACCATGGAGGATACCCATTCAGTTGGTTCTTCTACTGGCAGATTACTCATTGCAGCACCATTCTATCTGGCTCAGCCTTGACTCTGTCCTGCATAGCTACTGGAACTTTCCTTGCTGGTCTGAAAACTGGGCTTACTTCAGGATCTAACTTCATGGAGTACACAACTGGGAGTTTTCCTAGTTTGTTTTCAAAAAGATTAGCATAGTCAGAAAAAATAATCTGGACAAAATTTGAGCTGTTGTCTTTCAAGATTACATGGTGGACTTCCTTATTAAATGAAAGCAGTCCCATTTTCAAACTTTATCTAAGGCCTAATAGTGACTCTATGCACTTTTTGACTATGTAACACTGCAACTCATAGCTGTTTCCAGCACAGTAACAAAAAAGCACTACTGAGCCTTTGGTTTGAATTTCTTCACCACCATAAGCAACTAACTTTGCACACTTCACCAAATCAAGTTTTTCACTAGCTTTTACTGTAGCAAATGTTTCTGTTAACATAACATTGAATTTTAAAGCAGTATCAATTTTGAGCTCTATGGGTCTCCCATTAATCCAAACAGTGGAAAATACTTCATTCTTTGTCCACAAATCTACTGCATTGACCGTTTCACCAAGCACAGACACACCATCAACATAACAAAGTAGGGTAATGGATTTCTAATTTATCAACTTGCCTCTTTCAATGCTCCTTTTAATAAAATAATGAACATCTTGATTTACAAAACCTTTTGAAGTGATTCCACTTTTTACATTTGTGGCACTGCTGACCAAAAGCTAAGCACTTTTTTCTTTTACGCTCATGAGTACCTCCACAATTGCGACAGCTGACTATGAGGTTAGGTGGGGGGCACATTCTTTTGATTTAGCGGAGTCACCCTTGTGCTTCACTGAGCATGTCTGCTTCACAGAGCATGCTCTAGAACTTGCTAGAAAGGTTATGGTTTTCACTGAAGCTGCCACACACCCTTGGGCATGTATATTTTAACCATGTGCTGCATGCTATCTACATTAGCACTGGAAGCATGCCTTTCTCATTTGTAAGCATATTTGTGTGCTTTTCTCTCTCAGCTCATATATCTGGCAAATCTCTATGGCCTTATTCAAAGTTAAATCACTGTCTCGAAGCAAAATCTTTCTCACTGCATTGTCTTTAATAGCACACACAAGCCTGTCTTTTATCAACTCATCTCTGAGATCACCAAATCTGCACGTTATAGCCTTGTTTTTCAAGTCAGTTATATATGCTGCAAAAGTTTCACCAGGCTTTTGATCTCTTGTGTAAAATAAGTGTCTTTCCATTGTAATATTCATTTGGGGAGTATACATTTCTCTAAACTTACGTTTTAAACACTCAGGTTCTTCCCTCATTTCAGCAGCTACCACTATATGATGGTTCCCCCTCCCCTGTATACACAAATGAACGTTCTCTTTCAATGGCTTCTGAACCAGCTAAATTAAGCAGGATAAATGCCTTTGTTCATGCATCTTTGTCAGAAAAAGCAACCTGTATGAAAATATTGTAGTCTTGCTCAAACACACTCCAATTTTGTTCACTATTGTTATCAAACACAAGTGGACTTTGTCTGCGAAATCCTTCTGACATTCCAACAAATTATATATAAACACAATACAAACATGGTCCTTGTAATCATGCATGAACATGCACACACACCAGGTACTAGTAACATCCAAATGCACAATAAACTCTCCGTAAGACTGTACTTTTATTTTTTTTTCTTTTTTATTTTTTATTTCTTATTGTTCTTATCCAGTATTACATGTTTATGCTACTTATTGTACTAAATGTCTAACTTCTATTGTATTGTTGGAATTTGTGCTCTTGTACCTCTGTTCTTTGGAGCTTTTCTCCCCGGGCCTCCACTGAAAACGGATATGTATCCAGCTGGACTATCCCGGTCAACAAATGTAAAATAAATAAATAAATAAATACTTTGCAAAATAATTGTACTGTAATACTGCACACTCTTGCCAACACTTTGGATACTTTGAATAGCTGTAGTTAATGTGAAAAAGTAGCACATAGTGAATAAATGTGGTTGTTTTCCTTTTTTTATATATTTTATGCAATTTTAATGTTGTTTCAAACATTTTTGTAATTATTTCGAATATTTTTATCATTATGCCACAGTTTTGGACATTTCATTTAATTAGAAATTTGTTTCAAGTGTTCTGAGTGCTTCATTTTACATTTGTTGAATAAAAAATTACTTAAGTGAGTGTAAGTACCTGGAATTTGTTTCTGACCTGTCTGCAAGTCGTTTGAGTAGTAGGGATGATCCACACCTATATAATCCTCCAAATGTAACTGTGCGCCTCATGGTTTTGATCCTGGATCCCAATTCTGACACCATGTCGCTTGTCTTGTATATCTGAATAAGATGATGAGGCTTGGGTGTTCATTTAAGTACTTTATGATATACAAACACATCAGGATGGATAGCACAAACATTAAACTTAAATGAGCTAACTGACTAAGTAGTACACACAATACATGCTTACATCTTGACTGCTCACTACAAAATGGCACTCTTGCTTGCACGTGCTCAGTACTTATATGCACATGCTTGTTGACTGGAAAGTTTCTTAAAGGTATATCACACACACACTGTTCTACAGTAAGGACCAGCTTTTCCATTCTTCACACACTTCCTTACTTTATGTTGGGTACAGATTTACATACAAGTAGTGTTCCTCTCCCTTCTTGTTCTGCACATGCACACTTCCAAAACCACAACACAGAGACCTAGGTACCCTATTATTATGCATTGTTTCATCTATGCTCGTCTAATAAACTTCCTCTTTTCTTCACATATGTATACAATAATTACCCAAATGAAATCCTCTGTAATCATCATGAATTGTGAGATGCAAATGCTAGTCCTGGCACAGTTAAAAATGACTGTGGGAAAACAGACCCATCATATACTAAAGTTGGAGACTGCTGTGTCTTGGAGTATATTCCCCTTTCCATGAGATACAGTGATCTTGAACTTAGTATATAAAAAGTAGAGGGGCAGTGTTAGGGGGCTCTACAAAAAGGAATGCAAAGAGTACAGCATTTTTTATAATTCACTCTTCTCCACAGATTTCACATACATTTTTTTTTTAAATTTCAGGACTCACAGTTGCAGATCTTGAGATTACAGTTCAAAACTGAGATCCTCTGTCCTCCTTTCTGGCCTTAAAATTTCACTAGGATTAGAAACTCAAAAGTACTTATTTTACTATATCATGACATACTGTACTAATATCCCCTCGCATTACTCTAAGGTATATTAACTTAATGTGCTGTTGGAGGGAACAAGATTTTTTATAACCACTTAAACTGAACAGGAGTAATAGAAGGAAGGATGTGTGGGAATACAAGACTTGCGTTACAACACTAAAACATAAGGGAAAAGACATGTATGTGTATTATTTATCCCTGTAGGTTTGAAATAGGTGTAGCATAAGCATATTATATTTTATACACTACTGCTGTACTGCAGTGGTATCATTTTAGTCAAACAATGAGTGAAAAAATTGCAGTGTAGTAGTTTTCATCTATTTAAACATAAGGCTTAAAAAAGAAAAGCTAAACAGGAGGTGCACATTTTATTTCCAAAACATATGGGTAGATTTCCCGATTTATTTTGCATCACAACACCACCACCCAGAACTTGTACATCCTGTTACTCCTTCCAAAAAAATAAACATATACATCTTTTCTGGAGATTTACCAAAATATTTTCATGAAAAACTGAATTATAGTTGAACATTAGATCTTTCCACATCACTCACATGCATATGACTTCATTAATTAAAAGTTATGTTACTGATTTACTTACCAAACGATCAGCCATGTTTTGGAGGATGTTCACAGCATCAAGCCTATGACTTACGTTTTCCCAGTATGATGTCAGTGTCACCACTGGCTTGACATTAGACCATGGCAAGTAGTAATAGTGGTTTCCTAAATTTGCAGATTAAAATAAGTAAATTGTTAGTAGGACCAAATAAGTGATAGCAGTATAAAACGTTGTCACCTTCCTGAATTACACATTTTCCTCAATAAGTATATGTAACTCAACTGAAACAGACATCCTATTTTGATGATGCATGTACATCTTTCAAAGAATATTTCATTCCTTTTACCTGTCCTGATTCTTGTGAGACATATCATGCCTTCGACACTATGTATATATAATGGCGATTTACACAAATCATGTAGCACTAAAAGGACATATTGGCTCAAGTTAAGGTGCTGGTGTGTTCTGTCTCTATGAGGTCAGACAGCGAGGACACCTGCCAAGGATATAACAGTAGGTCAGCTTCCAAAGCTTCAGGGTGCCTTCCACACACCAAAACTGCCAAGTGGTTTGTGCAGAGCTGACAAAGACAAGTCTGGGTTTGAAGCCCTGCAGTGCTTTCCTGCCAGCAGACAAAGGAAGACTGTGCCTTGAAAGCACAAGGCTTGGAATAACAACAAAAAAACCCCTCAACTATGAGGTTGTTGCATTTCAAGGAAAAAGGGGAAACAAACCATTTACAGTCATTGACCATCTTTTTTGTTCAGCTTTTAATTTTGTTCCAACTTCATTAATCCAAGCAACAATGAACCAAACATCTTACTCTTATCCCAGTAACATTTTAAGGGTTTACTTTTGAATCGTTGAGCATCCTTGAGCACCAAGTTTTATTTCCCAGACCAGTTCAATTACTGTGTGCAGTAACTAACTCTTTACTGTACCAATAGGATATAATACAACTCTTTTAACATGGGATTTTGCAGGGGGATATGATCCTTGCAAAAACCCATTGTAGGGGTCTTCACCCATCATACTCACCATACAAAAATATACCAATGATAGCGCATATAGCAGTGCTAGTGAAGCACATTTTTCAAGAATGTGTTAATCAAGAGTTACCATGCATAAATTCATAACAAACTCCCCTGGTTCTTGGGTGCAACAAGGGCACATCTCCTCCTGCAAAAATGTTGAAGTAACTTTGCTTACATTGAACAATTTATTTTCAATTCATAGGCTTACAGGTGTGTACTAGTCTAATGGCCACAAGGGTCTTTTTAAGCCTAGTCATGCATCCCAAATCTCTGACAAGTTCTGGTACCCTTGAATAAGTGTAACCTTGGGATGTGTAACCTTTACAAGCAGGGGTCCAGGAGATGGACCATTTACAGGCTGCCTGTGTCCATTAGAGAGACAGGTGCCAAACCAGGGATGCCATATCCAATTGTGCAAGTTGCATTTGAAATGGGTTAGGGAATAATTCTGCTTCATGTGGATGGGGAGCTTGTTCCAAAGAAGTAGTCATCTCTGGGATAAAAATTTAGCTTTGTCAATGGCAGAACATCTCTACTTATAGGTTCATACGTTAAGTACTAGGCTACCTGCCCCAGTGGGCCACTTTAAGCCTAGCCAACTCCCTTCAAAAATGAGAATCAAACCCTGTACCTTGCATCTGTGAGGTAAATTCCTTAACCATTATGCCAACTCCCAACCTCTAAATTCAAATCTGCAGTAGTAATGTGTAGATTCCAAACCTTGGGATCAATTCTTCCTGAGCTGATGTACTGGAAGTAGGCATTTCAAAATATAAACATTTTAAGCTTACAAAGGTGCATTGTACATTTTTCATACTAATTTGCTGCATTTGTTCCTTCTTGTTCCCCAAGAAATTAATAGTTCATTTATTTCACTTTTTTTTTTTTAGATATTCTAACTTACTTGTAAGTCATTTTCTAAAGCTATTATCCATGTTCCATTGTCTCCTTTTTTTAGTGCAACTTCACTTCTATAAGATCATCCTTTAAGTTGCTTCCATAGAAAAGGTGCGCAAGTTCAACTGTATTGGCAGACTACTGCCTTTGAAGGAATTTCAAACCAAATGTGCCACATTTGTTTAGAGAATAAACACACAAACTGAACTGTGCCAACTCTATATAGTCTAAAGCTCATGACAGTAATCTTCTGAAAAATTAAGGTAAGAAATCTGAGACTGAAGAGATTCAAGAGAAAAATCAAGAGTCTCTCTGGTACCACGAGCAGAAAAAAAATCCCTGACAAGAGCTAGAGCAAGGCAAGTGCAGGGGCACCAAAGCTCTCCACAAAGTCTATAAAAAGCCATAACAAGAATCGTGCATACTAACACTGAGGGACCAGTATCAGTTCCTACAACCAGGAGGAAGCCAAGAAATCAGCACAAGGAACTGATGAAGTTCCCAGTAATGACCACCAAAGACCTACATGGCAATGCCACTATCTTTAGTACAATGAATATGCACGTTGCATAATAACTGAAGCTTAAATATACCTGTGTGAAATGAGTGACCAGTGATGAAAGATCATCTATCCTGATCCTTCGTTTTAATGGATCTTTCACCTCAAGTTTATTTGGCACGCCACTGTTTCTGTCCCTACAAAGGAAAAAGTACAATTGTGCAAAATCTTACCATAACAGTAGATGCCCTTCCCTTCACTGTTGCAGTAATCCTGAAAAAAAGGATCCTCTATCAAGGGCAGCTCCATGTCCAGCCACTATATCAAAGCCTTAGGTTTTTTGGAAGGAAGTCATATGTCACATGTATGAACCCTGCTAATGGTGTAAGGCATAAAGGTGACATATGGATGTACCTACCTCAGAAATTAAAAGCCCCAGGAGGAACAGTTTGAGAAAAAAAAAGCAGGAACATGTGTATCCAGAAGAAAAAAGAGTAGGCAGAAAAAAAGAGGGAGGGAATATTGCAACAGTGAAGGGAATGACATTTACCGTTATGGTAAGATTTCACAGAACTGTACTATGTTCTTCCATATCAGTGTTGCAATATTCCTTATAAAAGGGAAAGTACAAAAGCTGAAGAGGAAATTTGAAGGGAGAAGGTCCAGCACAGCCTTCAAGAAAGCCATGCAGGATAGCCATGGCAAATCCCGCTCTAGCCAAGGAAACCACATCCACCTTGTAATTTTTAGTAAAAGTATGAATAGATGTCCAGTAGCAAGCTCCAGAATGGAAATGGTATCCAACCCCTTGAAAAAAAGCATGAGAGGAAGCCACAGCCCTGGTACAGCGAGCCATTACAGAAGTAGAAAGGCTTTCCCAGGAAAGGAGTAACAAAAGGAAATGGCCTTAGGATTCCAAGAAAAAATGGTTTGCTTAGAAACATTCAGACCTAGAGATGTAGGATGAAAGGAAACAAAAAGTTGCTCAGACTTGCAAATGACCTTAGCCTTATCCAAATAACATGCAAGCTGCCCATGTAAATTCAAGATCTGAAGAAACGTCTCAATGCACAGAAGGGAAAAAGTGAGCAAATTAATAGACTGATTATGAGACTATTCATTAACCACCTTGGGCATAAAGGAAGGATTAGTACGAACAGACATCCCGTCCCTATGAAAAACTAAAAAAGGAGGGACAGCCATAAGGGCCTGAAGCTCAGACACCCTTCTAGCTGATGTAAGGGCCAAAAGAAGAACAGTCTTCTAAGTACAATGCTACAAGAAAGCTGAAGCTTCTCAAAAGGAGCTTGAGTCAATTTTTCAAGAATAAAATTAAGTTCCCAGAGGGAGGAATAGGCTTCCTGGAAGGCCTAATGAAGGACACCTTTAAGAAATTATTTGGCTTCATACTTAGAGGTCAAGTGAGGAGTCAATGGCAGACAAGCAGAACTAGCTGAAAGGTGAGCTTTAACTGAAGAGTGTGTTAACCCAGCATGCAGTAATTCACACAAATAAGAGAGAACCAAAGTAACTTCCACAGAAAGTGAATTCAGGTTACAAGCAAGGCACCAGACAGAAAATCTCTTCCAGCTGGACACACAAGATTTCCTGACAGTGGATTTCCTGGTCTCCTGTAGAACCCAAAGCACATTCTTAGAAAAAAAGTGCCTAAAAGAGATCCAAACCCTTTCACCCACAGTATCAGATGAAGAGTGGACAAGTGAGGATGGATGAGAGACCTCTTGTCTTGCATGAGTAGGTCTACCCTGTGAGGTGACTTGTGGTGATTGCCCTTGGCTATGTATAAAAGAGCGAACCAATGCTGTCTGGGCCAAAAGGTAGTCACCAACAAAACTTTGAGGGAGTCCTGTTTTATCTTGAATGGGACCCTCAGTAAGAGAGGAAGGAAGGCATAGAGAAACAGCCCCTTCCAAGAAAAACAGATGGTGTCCATCTTCCATGCCAGAAAACATGGGACTCTGGTGCAAAAAAGAGGAAGTTGTCTGTTCAGAAGGAAAGCAAAAAGATCTACCGGAGAAGTACCCCACTGCTGGACAATGTCCAGAAACACATCTCTGTGAAGCATCCACTTGTGAGTTTGTGTTATAGACCTGCTCACAGAGTCTGTCACAAGGTTCTGGTCTGAAGGAAGATAAACAACCAGAAGAGTCACCCAGCACTGGACAGCTAGATCCCAAACCTGAAGAGCTAGTCTGCAAAAGAGGTAAGTTCCCCCTTGCTTGTTGATGTACATCACTGTGGTATTGTCATGGAATTGGTCTGTAAAGATTTTGAGATGCCCCAAAGAGCAAGGAAAAGAGCTCTTATCTCTTATATTGATATGGTCTGCCCTCTGACGAAAGGATGAAAGGCCCTGAACCTTTAGAAGGCCAAAAAAAGCTCCTAACCCTGTGTCTGAGGCATCCAAAAAAAGTTCCTGAAAGGGTACTTGTGGCTAAAAAGGAAGCCCTGTGTTAAGAGATGGCTGATGAATCTACCACTGAAGCTCTAGGTTGAGGAATGGAAGAAGAACTAGAAAGTCCAAAGGAAGAGAATGTTGAAGCCATACTGACTTTAAGAACCAGCGTAGCTTTCTTATATGGAGTCTAGCTAGAGGAAGCATAGGAATGGTGAAAGACATGTAACCCAGAGCTCTTAGAAGCTCGCTGGCCATAACTAAGACCTGAGGAAGAAGGGACTGATGGGAAGGCAATTAGAGTCACAGCCTTTTGAGGCAGCAAGGATGTCTGCAAATAAATGGTCTGGAGCCTGCAGCTAAAGAAAACAATTCTAAGGAGGAGTCAAAGGATTTCTGGAAACTTACTGTAAACCCTAGGCCTTGCAAGAGGCAAATAGGATAATGGAGGTGCTGAAGCAGGGTCTCTGGAGAGGAAGCCTGAATGAGCAGGTTGTCCAGGTAAGGAAAGATTTGTAACCCCCTCCCATTCACAGGAACAAGGAATTTGGTGAAGACCCTTGGGGGAGTAGAGAGGCCAAAGGGCAAAGCAGAGAACTGAAAATACAAGGGAAAAAAAGAGAAATGCAAAAATGTCCTGAAATGGGGATGAATAGGGATGTGAAGACAGGCATCCTTGAGATCCAGCAATACTAGGAAAGTTTGAGATAGAAGAGGAAACAGGGTCTGAAAAGAGCATTCAAAAGGAAGAAACCTTAAGAAAGGCGTTGAGCTGAGAAAGATCCAGAATGGGCCTCCAGGTGCCTTCTTTTCTTGGGAACTAGAACCACTCTAGAATAAAAACACTTCCTTCTTTGAGAAGCAGAAACTACTTGAATGGTGCCTTGAGACAAAAGGCTCTGAAGTACATCTGGAAAAAAAGGCAGCTGTTCCTGAGGAGGTTGGCAAATGTTCAAAAAAGGAGGAAGGGATTTTCACACTATGAAATAACCATAATGAATAATGGACAGAACCCAAGAATCCTTAGTGATCCTTAATCGAATGTGAAGAGACAGGGAAAGATGGAGAGACAAAGGAATCTGACTTAGGAAGAAGGTAGTCAGATAGTACCTGTCTTGTCTGGAAAAGGAGGCTGCCGAATAGTAGGGGTGTGAATAGACTTAGCAAGAAGAGCCCTTCTAGAACACGTTACCCTTGGGAGGAGGATGAGACTCTCCATATACAAAGGTAGGCTTGGAAGGATAATTCCTCTGAAATTTGGGAATACGGGAAACAAAAATATGTTTCAATTCCTGCAAGGCCTTACCCTTCTCCTGTAGGGACTGAAAAGCTCAGCAGCTGCAGAACCAAAGAGATTTTTATTGTCAAGAGGAGCATCCATCAATTTAGCCTTAATATCTTCAGGCAAAGGTTGGATGTAAAGCCAAGAATAACATCTTAACACAGAACCAAAGGCAGCAGATCTAGAAGAAGCATTAGCTGCATCACAACTGCATTTAACAGAATGACGGGTCACTGGAGAAGATGATCCCAATGAAGGCTGAAGCCTTCCCTTCAGAATCAAGGAGGTCAGAAATAACCTGATAAAAGACCTGGTCATGTGTCTAGTAGTTAATAGCTCGAAAGGCCATGTTAGCAACAGTGTACACCTTTTTGTCCAGCATTTCTATGGCCCTACTGTCCTTGTCTGAAGGAAGTAATTTAGTGGAAAGCAACAGTTTGGAAGGTTTTTCAGAAGAAACAGAGACAACAGAGATGTCAGAAGAAGGACATTTGCAAAGAAACTTATAATCATCAGGCACCTTACAAAACCAAGCAAGTTCTTTTAGGGGCTGGGAATCAGAAGCTTAAGAAGTTGCTGAAAAAAAGTGCGTTAAACAAGGCAGCAAGGACAGGTGGGACAGAAGAGGGCTTAGGAGACTCCATTTGAAGGAGTTCATAATACCACCTCTTCTGTCTGCCTGAAACTTGGGTACAGTCCCATTTAAAGAATTCCATCATACGAGAGAGAGCATCTCCCAAAGGAAAGTTCTTCAAAGGGAGAATGCAGACTAATCAAGTTATCCTCCTCAGAACCATAGTCTAATGGAGAATGAATCAGAGAAATAAGCCAAAGACTCTTCTCCATAGCCTAATTCCTCATCAGAAGAATTCTGATCCCTAGGCCTCTTAAGAGGAGTAGATGACCAAGGAGGGGTGCAGGAACAGAATCTTCCTGGGGGGCTTCAAGGCCATGAGTGCATTAAACAGCCCCTGTATGAAATCATTCCAGTCATGCTGAGAATCCTTAGGAACAGGGGAAATATGTTTTGTTTTCTGCTTCTTTATCAAAGGGACATCAGCCCTAAAGATCTTAGGAGGTTCAGACCCTTGCTAACAATCAACATAGTAGGAATCTCCTCCTTAACAAAAATCTATGAAACACTCCTCGGTCCCTCAGATATGATCAACTGCAGTTCCCCCTTAACATCCACAGCGAATATCCACAGAGCATCAGAAAAAAGTGCGAGAAACTAGATCCATGCTAGCCTCCAAAGCAGTTGTGGCAGAGGAATCCGATGGAATAACTGGATGATCCTCTAGCCTTTCTCCAGCTTCAAGAGAGATGACCAGAGGAGGTAATACAGCAACAGAATCTAACCTAATTTTTTTGCTCTTCTTGGCAGATGGCTAACCCTTGGGCCAGAACATTTCTGCCATCACATCCTGTACCAACAAGTTACGGCATTGGAGGGTGAAAGACATGGAGATGAGATGACTATGAAGAGTCTTGGGGGGGGGGGGGGCAAATGTTTGACATATTGGGCATGTTGTGAGAAGCACCCAAGCAAAACAAACATGGCCTGTGACATCCTTATAGGGAATCTGTCTTTCACACTGACATTTTCCTTTTCTGGAGGACATGTAACCTCACAATAAAAATAAAAAAGTCAAGATAAGAAAAAAAACCCCAATTGGGCACTTATCTGAAAACAGCTTAGTAACCAGCGGATAAAGGAGTGTTCAGACTGACGACTGAAGAAGGCATTCAGACTGGCAGCAAAGAATTCGGAGGTAGGTACATCCGTAGATCACAGTTATGCTCTATGCCATGACCAAGGAGCATACACGTGATGTACAACATCCTTCTAAAAAACCTAAGGCTTTGGTATAATGTCCTGACATTGGGCTGCCCTTAACAAGGATCCCTTTTTTAAGGAATACTACAACAGTGATATGGAAGGACATCGGCAAGCACAGGAACACCTGGAAGATGATGAAGAGGAAGAATACAATATTGTCATGAGTAGTTCACTAAGAGGGAAGAAACTTCATCATCATGAGCACCACCAAGGTACTCCTTTTTCAGAAATGTGCACCATCAAGATACTCCTTTTTCATCATGTGCACCACAATGATACTCCTTTTTCAGAAATGTGGACTCCGACAAAGAAAATGAAACCCATTTTCATCCCAGCTGTTTCACGAGCAATACCACATTACCAACATCCAAGGGCAGAACCACCACACCCATGAGATAATCCCACCATTCTGCATCACATCGTTGATATTACAAAGCATATTCCCATAGACCTGATTCTCAATCACCACCTGTATCCTAGGAGGTAGATAAATTATTCAGATCTTCATAGGATGATCCTGGGCTGCAGTGATTTCACAAATCTGACACTGGGATGAGGAAGCAGATAGCAAATCTTACAAGGATGACCTTGTGTTAGATCTTAAAAAGCTGACCTTGTGTTTGGAGACCAGGCCTTAAGGCAGGGAAGTCCTGATTTTATACAAGCAAAGAAAGGTAATTTATTCATCTGCTGTGCCAAGTAAGAGAATTAAATTGCTAAACATAGCCAGTAGTGGCTCATGAAGTAAGAAGAGACTGATGCATGGAAAGCTGATGGAGAACTCAACTCCTTAAGACTGTTAATAAGATAGTACAACACTAGGCTGAATGTATTCACAGCAGCAAAGATGTCCCTATTAAGTATGCATATTGCATGTGTTGTCCTTTGATGTTTCTTACAGCTAATGCTCCTGGCCTACCCTGAGGATATCAAAGCACATCTTTCCAGAACCTCTAATGAAACAAAGGAATATGCTTTGGTCTAAATATTCATGACGTGCTATATGACTTGGAAAATGGAAAAAAGAAAAAGCTAACTTTGGCATAAACTCCTACCAGTTTTCTAAAAATTCCTGCAACCACATAATCTTCAGTTCATATATTTGACTTTCACACTTAAGACGTAGAGGCCATCAGTAAGCACGCATATTACAAACCCTTATAGATTTTCCTCTTCCTATGTTAACATCAAAATTATTTCTGAAGGAGATCAATGAATGACTTTTTGAAATTATAATTAGGAGCTTATTATATAATCCTGAAAATGCTGCACACTGTAAATGTTAGTTTATAACTAGAATGCATGACAGAGAAAAAATAATTAAACTCAAATAGAGACTGCCTTATGGATAACTCAGACATCACCCCGGCTATCTTTGTAAAAAAATCAGAACATGATGATGATGATGATGACTCCTCAAGTACCCCTGAATAGTTAATTTCCAGCCTTATGAGTTTTCCAGCAAGGACTATCTAAACCTTTTTGAGCTGATTCAAGTGGTTTGCTGAAATGGTTTCAGAATGCAGTACTGTATTCAGTAATACCGAAGACTAGTGAGTTATAATTTGGTACAATGATCTGCTTTTATAATTACCTGTGTTAGAAAATACACTGTTCTGACTTTGATACACATTTAGCGGTCAAAGTTTAAAATGCTGTCCACCACTGACCTTAGATCTTTAATGGCAACATTCACCACTTGGTGCAGAGGGTTAAAGCCATGAGCTCTAGTTCATGTGGTCCAAGGTTTAATTCTCTCAGCCCCCATTTGCCTACTATGTGACCTTAAACAAGTCACTTAACCAGACATTGCTCTGAAAATGGACTCTGCATCCAGTGGCCTTACCTGGTAAACAAACGGGTATTATTACTACTACCATTATTATGATTGCTATTGTCGTTCTTTATTTATTATTATTACTACAATATCATTTTTCTGACAAGTCTATATGGTTAATAGTTGCACATTTATTGATATTAACCAGATTATCACTACTACTGCATTAGGACTATATTTCTTATAATATTTTATAGGTTCATAGCTTCATAGATTGGTACTAGGCTATCGGCCCTAGGCCCTATACAAGCCTAGCCATAACAATTCTCTGGCTATTTTTTCCCACAGTATTTACTTTCCTGGATCCCTGCCTAGCAGGGTGACTGACGTGATCCCCAGGGTGAATTTCCTATCTCCCATCCAATTGTTAAGGTTCCTTTTGAAGAGGGCCAAAGAGGCGTTCTGCTTGACATGTATGGGCAGTCTATTCCAGAGTCTCTGGGTCAGGAACCTATCCCTCCAGCATGTTTTGTTCATTGTGATGACAAGGTTTAGATCACTGGAGCACGTGGCTCTGAGGGATTGGGATTTCTTTAAGTGTAGCATGTCCAGCAGCTCTGGGTTTGACATGGCCTTGCAGGTTAAGCAGAGATCGCCTGTGAGTAGATATGTGAGAGTGTAGTTGGAGTTTTTTTTAGAAGGTCAGCATAGGGCATCTGCTTTATGCCTGTGATTCTTTTAGTGAGGTATTTTTATGGCCTTTCCAGTTGTTGCAGATGTCTTGAGAGGTGCATACCAAACAGGGCGTTGTATTCTATAATGGGTCTAATGAGGGATGAGTACAGTGGGACAATGACCTCCTTTTTTCTGAATGAAAATCCCTTAGTGATGAGATGTGCCACATAGAAGGATTTCCTGACTGTTGTGGTGATGTGTTTATTGAAGGTGAGACCACTATCCACTTGTGTCCCCAAGTCTCATCACACTATCGGTGTTTAGTGCACTGCCACTTATGTGGTAATTCACAGGTACATGTTTTTGCCCAAAGGGGATAACTATACATTTCTTGGCATTGAGCTTGAACCCAAGGCTCTGGCACCAAGCATCTGTTTCTGTAAGGCCCTTTTGTAAAACATTCACATCATTTGGGGATTCAATAATGGCTCCCACTTTGCATTCATCTGCAAACTTTGTTAGCCAGAGTCCCTTAGTGTTTGCCTGTACTTCAGAGAAGTAGTTGTCAAACAAGAGTGGTCCCAGGACTGAACCCTCAGGTACACCACTTGCCACTTGTCTGGAGCTGGATTTAGTGTCAGCTACTTTTACAGTATGGGTTCTGTCAGTAAGCCAGTTGGCAACCCATCGAGTGATGTAGGGATTAATACCCAGCTTACTAAGTTTATCTATGACTCCAGAGTGGCGTATGGTGTCAAATGGCTTGGCGAGGTCCAGATAGGCTGTGTGGACTGTCTTACCCTCATTCACAGCTCTGGAGTCTGATTTGAAGAAGTCAGTCAAGTTCAGGAGAAAAGATTGGCTCTTCACAAACCCAAACTGGGTGGGGGTCCAGTGTATGAAGGTTGCCAATATCTTTGTTTATAAGTTCCATGATCACAGATTCCATGGCCTTGCAGATCAGGCTCGTCAGACTGATGGGGCAGTAGTTTCCAGGATCCAAGGTGGATCCCCCCTTGTGGAGCGGGATAACTGTAGCTGTGCGCCACTCAGTGGGCACGAAACCTGAGGGGAGGCTATGATTAAATATGACAGTTAGGTGAGGTGCCAGTTCATAGGTAGGTACTAGGCTATTGGCCCTAAGGCCTATACAAGCCTAGCCAAAAAGGTACCCTGGCTTTCGCCACCCAAGAAAATTATTTTCCTGTGCCCCTGTCAAGCAGAACCACAGAAGTGATCCCCGGGGTGAATTTCCTATTACCCATCCAATCATCAAGATTTTTCTTGAAGAGTGCTAATGAGGAGCTCTGTTTGACATAGATAGGTAGTCTGTTCCAGAGTATGGGAAGTCTCTGGGACAGGAATCTATCCCTACAGCATGTTCTGTTTAATGTGGTGACAAGGTTTAGGTCCCTAGAGTGTGTAGCTCGGAGGGATTGGGATTTCTTTAAGTGAAGTATGTCCAACAGCTCTGGGTTTGACATAGCTTTGTATGTTAGGCAGAGATTGCATCTGAGTAGGCGATATGAGAAGGAGTAAAGCTGGAGTTTTTTGAGACTGTCTGCAGAAGGCATCTTTCTGAGGCCAGTAATCCTCTTTGTGAGGTATTTTTGCAGCCTTTCCAGTTGTTGTAGATGTCTTGTGAGGTGCATACCAAAAGGGGTGTTGTACTCTAGAATGGGTCTAATGAGTGATGAGTAGAGGGGAACAATGACCTCTTTTATTCTGGATGATAAACCTTTTGTGATGAGGTGTGCAACATAGAAGGATTTCCTGATCACTGTGGCGATGTGATTATCAAAGGAGAGACTACTGTCCACCTGTGTCCCAAGGTCTCTTATCGCACTTTCGGTATTAAGTTGACTACCGCCTATGTGGAAGTTCATGGGTACAGAGTTTTTACCAAATGGGATGACAATGCACTTTTTGGCATTGAGCTTGAGACCATGTCTTTGGCACCAGGCATCTGTCTCAGTGAGGCCCTTTTGTAGGATGTCCACATCGTTAGGAGTTTCGATTATGGCTCCTAGTTTGCAGTCATCTGTGAATTTAGTGAGCCAAAGACCTTCTGTGTTTGGTATCTACTTCTCTGAAGTACAGGCTATCAGGAGAGGACCCAGGACTGAACCCCCTGGTACTCCACTTGTCACTGGACTGAAGTCTGATTTGGAGTCTGCTACTTTCACAGTGTGGGTTCTGTCAGTAAGCCAATTGGCAACCCATCTTGTGACATAAGGATTTATACCTAGTTTAGTGAGTTTATCTATAATTCCAGAGGGGGGATGGTGTCAAATACCTTGGCGAGATCTAGATAGGCTGTGTGAACCACCTTACCTTCATCTATGGCTTTGGTGACTACTTCAAATAAGTCTATCAGGTTTAGGAGACATGATTTGCCTTTTACAAACCCAAACTGTGTGGGGTCCAGAGTTTGGAGATCTCCAATGTCTTTGTTTATGAGTTCCATGATGATATGTTCCATGGCCTTGCAGACGAGGCTAGTCAGGCTAATGGGGCGGTAGTTCATGGGGTCTGTTTTGGCCCCCCCCCACCCCTTTGTGGAGTGGGATAACTGTCACGGTGCGCCATTCAATGGGCACAAAGCCTGAGGTGAGGCGATGATTGAACATGGTACTTAGGTGGGGTGCCAGTTCATTTTGTAGTTCATGTAGAAGGCAGCCTGGGATGTTGTCAGGTCCCATGGATGCTGTGTTCTTGGCTTTGGAGAGTGAGGTATTTACCTGTGTAGCTGTGATTACAGGAACTTTTCATTCTTCCGGTATAAAGATGGGCCCTTTAGAGGGGGGGGGGGGTAAAGTTAGCACTGAACCTATCTGCCAAGATGCTGGCAATATCAGTTGGTTCTCTATATTTAGTGTCATTGTGCTGTAACTCAGAGCAGATCTGAGTGTTGCCATTGAGATTTTTGACATAGCTATAGAATGCTTTGTGGTTGTCTTTAGAATCAGTGGCAATTTTGTTTTCATAACTAGCTTTGGAGGATTTTATGAGGGATCTCAGCTTCTTACTGAGGCTGACCAGGGAGTTCCTCCAATCGTGGGATTTTACTCTTTTTTTGCAACAGTTTCTTTCTTCTGTTGTAGAGTTTGTTTATGGCAGAAGACCACCAGATTGGCTTCCTTTTTTTGGAGGATAGCATCTTGGTTCTGTTAGGGATAGCATGAACCATGCACTCGTGTAAGTGCTTATAAAGTGCATTTGTGTAGGATTAGGCAGTCGTATCTCTATTGTCCATCTGCATGGATGTCGTGAAGTTTGCCACTTCTGTCTTAAGAAGAGTGAAGTTGGATTTGGAGAATTTTTTTACTGTTGTTTTCCTAATGGGGGGGGGGTGGGAGTGGGATGTGGATGTCTAGGGCGATTAGCTTGTGATCAGATCTGATCAATGAGGAGCTGACCTCTGGTGTTGAACACCGGTCACCCATGTTGGTGATGACCAGGTCTAGGATATTGCTACCCCTGGTGGAGGTGTGGATAAGTTGATCCAAGGCGTTGGAATTGATGATTTCCAGAAAACGTTGAACAAAAGAGTTGGTACATGAGTAGTTTTCCCAGTTAATGGTAGGGTAGTTGAAATCACCCATTATTAGAGTGTTGGGTTGTACCTTAATATTCTCCAGTGTATCAAGAAAAGAGGAGTGGGACTCCTGGGGCATGGTGGGGGATCTGTAGCAAGCTACAATCTGGATTGCGGTTTTGCCCAGAGTTAGTTGAACTTGGATAATCTCAGATGCATTATGCTGAGCAACTAGCTTGGAGGTGTGGATATCCTTAATGAATATGGACACACCTCCACCTTTAGTGTTTCAGTCTGGGTTTGGTGGCCGAAAGGTGTGGTATGAATTATAGCCTGGTAATGCAGGGGTGTTCTCTGGAGCTTTGAACCAGTTCTCTGTCACTTCACAGATGTCAATGTTCTCCATTTTAAGGAATGCCTCGAGTGAGTGAGTGCATTTTCAGGTTTAGACTTCAAGCATTGAGTAGCATTACCCTGAGATTTTGCTTGCTTGTACCTGTTACAGTGGTGAATTTTTTATTTGAACCTTGCCTAAAAAAGGCAGTATAGGGGTGGCAAGAGCCTTTTCCAGTATCCGGAATCCCAAGGGTGACAGGTGCAGGCCATCTCTGGCAAAGCAGCGTGGTCTGTTGATCATATCATCCCAGGCAGACAGATACTGGATTCCCTTAGAATGACACCAGAAGCTTAAGCCAATTGTTAAAGTCAATCATTTTGTCCTTGTACTGTGGGGGTTCATTCTGGGTGATGGCAGGATGCTACTCAGGGCTAGGGTCATATCTGCCTGGGCTACAAGATCGGAGAGCTCCTCCATGTCTCTTTTTATGTAGTCAAGGGAGGTACATCTCAGGTCATTCACACCAACATGGACAATGACAGAGTCATATTTGTACTTGTTGTGGAGTGACCTGAGTGCGTGCGTTATGTGGCGGATCCTGGCACCTGAGAGGCAGCGGACAGTAACTTTTTCCTTGTTTAGCCTGGTGAGTGGAACATCAGTGTGCCTGACTATAGAGTCACCTATGACTAGAGTGTTGGGTACATTATGCCTTATGGGCTGCAGTTGAGTGGCACACTGAGTATGTGGGCTATGTGTCATTTGGGTTGTGTTGGGGGGGTGGAGGTTGCTTGCATTTCTGCTTTGGAGGTCTCTGTTGTTTGGGCAGATTTGTGCTGAGAGCCTCTGCGAATGTAGGTGTGTGTTTTGGTGGTGTAGGTTTTGAGGGACTATGTGATGAGTGTGGTGCGGTGCAAGTGTTTACCTTCTCCTCTTGACTGTCTAGGCCAGTCTTTGGTGAAGAGAGCTTTGCTTCCAGTTTGGCTATATAAGTGCATCTCTCACAGGTCGTAATGTTGGGTGGTAGGAGGAGAGGGTTGTCTGTGTACATGAGGCAATTGCTGCCTTGTCCCAAGATGCCCAGATTCATCAGGTAGACAGGAGAAAACACCAGGAACTGACCTTTAGACATGCCTGAATAGGTGCTTATTTATTAAGTACTAAAAACTGTTTTCCTCTAGACAAGTGAGGAAAGTTGAGTGCTGTAGTAATTTGTAACTTATTTAGTGCTTACAATGAGCTCTGAACAAGTGCTGAGCTCAAAGAAACAGATGAGTGCTAAAACTAAAAAGCTGGCTAGTTGCAATGAAAATTTTGAAGAACAGACTTTATGGCACCAGGAATAGTTTAACCCCAGTTAAGTGGGGGGGGGGGCTTAGGAGCTCACAAACAGTCCTGGACACAGCAAATCCATCTGGACAAGACCTGCCCCACAGGAAAGGGGGGAAGCAAGCTTAGATTTTTTTTTCCAGTAAAGTGGAAATGGAGAAAGCTGGAACCGAAGTTAGTTCAGCGTTAAGAATCTGAGTGGGTTGGCCTTCACAAATGTTCTCTATTAGATTGAGTGAACTAATAACACTAGACTAGGAGGAGTGTCACAGATCAAATATACAGTATGGGCGGGCAACTGCAAAGCCACCAAGTATAAGAACACACAACACTAGGGAGGCTGGGTGGGAAAAATTACATTACAGTTCCTAGCTGTAGCCACTAAATGAAAGTTTTAAACAGATCAAGGAGCAGACTCGAGAATGCTTTTAACTGTAAACAGACAATTATCAAAAATGCACAGAAAAGCTCTGATAGAGCACTTACTAACAGAAATTACAACTCTCAGTATGAAAAAGCAGTTTACAGTTAAGTAATGTTAAACAGTATAAAACAGTACATAAATGCAGTGAAACAATAAAAAAAGCTTTATAACAGTGCAAATGTAGTAGATCAACTGTATAGCACAATTATAAGCGTTTCAGAAGTGCAGTTCAGTGAAATAAGTGTAAGAAATAACTTATCCTGTTCTTGGAATCTTAAGGAATTTCCACTTATGCAATGCAATCCAGAGCCTGAGCAATACAAGCAGAAACTTTATAAGACACAGGGTTTATATAGCAGTAAGAATGGAAGAGTTGGAAGATCAGATTACTACTCAGGCCCTGCTATTACCCAATCACTCATACTACAGAAGGTCAGGAGGCCTTGTTGCTCTCAATAATAATGAAGACAATCAGCAGAAAATGGCTGCCAGAAACACAGGAAACTCGAACAAAACTACCAGCCTAGACAACAGGCCTCTATCAAGATTATGCCACCTGAGCAGAACACAGAAACCTCACTTTAAAAGCATAGAAAGAACACCCACAAAGAGAAAATACAAGTCTCAGTATGAAAAAGCAGTTTACAATTTAGTAATTAAATAAAAAATGCAATTATAGCAATGCAAACTATTACAGTTCCTAGCTGTAGCCACTAAATGAAAGTTTTGTAGTTCAGTAGTACACAGCCCGATATATCGTCTGGTCCCATGGATGCTGTATTCTTAGCTTTGGTGAGTGCGTTTTTTACCTGTGTGGCCATTATTACTGGAATTTAGCAATCTTTCGATATTGAGATGTGCCCTTTAGGGGGTGAGAGAGGAGTGATGTTGGCACTGAATCGATCTCCCAGGATATAGGCAATATCCTTGGGATCAGTATATTTAATGCCATTCTGTTGTACCTCAGAGCAGACCTGAGCACTGCCATTTAGATTCTTGACATAGCTATAGAATGCCTTGTGCTTGTCTTTGGAATCTTTGGCAATTTTATTTTTGTAACTAGCTTTGGAGTATTTTATGAGGGATCTCAGCTTCTTACTTAGGCTGGTAAGGGAGTTTTTTGCATCCTGGGATTTTCCCCTTTTCTGCAACAGTTTCTTCCTTTTGTTGTAAAGTTTGTTTATGGCAGGGGACCACCAGATTGACTTCCCTTTTTTGGAAGATTGCGTCTTGGTTCTATTTGGGATGGCATGATTCAAGCACGAGTGGATGTGCTCGTACAGTGCCTTAGTGTAGGATTCAGCAGTCGAACTTTCAGTTCCCATCTGCATGGGTGTCATGAAGTTTGTCACTTCTAACTTGAATAGCATGAAGTTGGCTTTGGAGAAGTTTTTTACGGAGGTTTCCTTACTGGGGGGTGGGGGAGGGATGTGGATGTCAAGGGTGATTAGCTTATGGTCAAACCTGACCAACGAGGGGGTGTCCATAGGTGTGGAGCATTGATTTCCCATGTTGGTAATGACCAGGTCTAGGATACTGGAGCCCGGGTAGGACTATGGTTTAGTTGATCCAGGGCACTGGAATTTATGAATTCCAAGAACCACTGGGCAAAGGTGTTGGTACATGAGTAGTTTTCCCAGTTAATGGCAGGGTAGTTGAAATCACCCAGTATTAGGGTGTTGGGTTGTATCTTAACATTTTCCAGTATGTTTAGAAAGGTTTAGTGAGAATCTTGGGGCATGGTGATCTGTAGCAAGCTACAATTTGAATTGCAGTCTTACCTAGTGTTAGTTACACCTGGGGAATTTCAGACGCATTGCGTTGGGCAACTAGCCTGGTGGTGTGAATATCCTTGTTGAAGATGGACACTCCTCCATCTTTAGTGTTTCAGTCTTGGTTTGGTGGCCAAAAAGTGTGGCAAGAGTTGTAGCCTGATATTGCATGGGGTGCTCTCTGGAGCCTTGAACAAGGTCTCAGTTACTGCACAGGTATCGATGTTCTCCATTTTTATGAGTGCCTCGAAGGAGTGCATTTTGAGGTTTAGACTTCTAGCATTGAGTAGCATTACCTTCAGATTTTGCATGCCTGTACAGGTCATGGTGATGGTTTTGCCTTCTGAACTTTGCCAAAAAAGGCACTATAGGGGTGGGCAAGATGCTTAGCCAGTAACCTGAATCCCAGGGGTGACAGGTGCAGACCATCTCTGGCAAAGCATCATGGTCTATTGATCATGTCATCCCAGGTAGATAGATACTGGATCCCCTTTGAATAACACCAGAAGTTTAGCCAATTGTTGAAGTCAATCATTTTGTCCTTATACTGTGGTATCATTCTGGGTGAAGGCAGGATGCTACTCAGGGTTAGGGTCATACCTGCCTGGGCCACATGATCTGAAAGCCTCTTTCATGTCTCTTTTCATGTAGTCCAGGGAGGTACGTCTCAAGTCAAACATGATAACATGGACAGAGTCATA
>NC_056748.1:887297285-887302285 GCF_019279795.1 Protopterus annectens | reverse complement strand
TTTTACAGCTAAATATAGCTCTTTGTCTGTACTGTCATATCAGTTTTATGATTCTACCAAAGGGTTTTTCTTGACATTATTTGTATATTCATACCTTACTAGTAAATATCCAGAAATGCAAACTTAAATCTTACTAGTTAAGTATCCAAAAATGCAGAATTCATCACAAAATTTGGTGACAGTACTTTGAATTCATTCATTCAAACAGTAAGAATGGTGCCTCAGCCTGTCTTCACAAGTACATCATTATTACATCATGTTATTTTACAGTTAAACTCCGAGAAGGATAACCTGCTTGACCGCCACTGTTTTTACTCTTATGTTAAATATTGTAGAAGAGTGTGTGCTCCATTCAAAACATTAAAGATCATAATTTTACATTTAAATAATATTTGAAATTTCTTCCCACAAGCAGTAGCATAGCTAGGGTGGGTGAGAAGGGCAATTGCCGGGCACAAACAGTTTGAGGCATGATCAGCTGATCATGATCTTTCTTTGCTACAGTTTAAAAGTGAAAAAAAATTTTTTTTAACCAAAATCTGGGTGCTTAGTGCTCTATGCAGGCAGATAATAAACTGTGGCAACTGTGCTACATTTTAAAAAGAAGATTATTTTTAATAAAATATACTGAAGGAGGGTTGTAGCGGGACAGGGAAGAGTTTTTTTTTTTTTTGCTCTTCACTTGAAAAGCTGGGGGGGTGCTGGTTCAGCTAGCTATGTTTCTCCCTTGCAAGCATACAGTTTGGAGGGAAAAAAGTAAAGTTAATGCCTTCATGCTAATAGGGAAGAATGTAGTTGATAGAGAAAAGCTTTACTCTATGCATATGACTTATGAATATGAATTAGAGAGAGATCCTGGCAGGTAACAGTGTTACAACTTAAGTGGCAGTCAGAGACGACGACTGCCAGAGAAATATGATAAAGCTACCTTGATGGAAGCAAATGAGAATTTTAAACACAAGATAAAAAAGAAAAGTACAGAAAATGGAAGCTGTCAGATGAGCAAAAGCTTATGTCACTGTCTAGACTATGATGTCAGAAAGGAACGGCTGAAAACAGCAGCTACTAATTCTTGTTACGGTAGTCAAAGACACGAGTTCCCGGTTTTACATTTTATTTTCCATTGTGTGCTTGCCAAAACTTTTAATATGATCATAACGCAAAGTGAATGAATGCTATATAAAAATACCACTTTCTTCATAAGCCTGTTTACAATCAGAACTGCAGCAGGGTTGTTTGCCATTACTTACCATCAAACATTGGTCGGCTGTACTGAGTGGTAGATGCCAGTGGTTTGCAGGTAGTGTCAAACTTGTTGCCATAGTTACCAATGCTGACCTCAAACTGAATGGCTTCACCACCTTCTGTTAACATTGTAGCAGAGTGAAACACGACAGAAAGACTGAACTTTCGCCTCCGCTGGTATTTCTGCATTAAAAAAAAATGTTTATGAGAACCACGTTTATTTTTACTTGGCTCAGGCACTTCATAAACTTAAAGTTATGTATCAATGCATTATCTGCTAAAACAAACAAAAATGCAACTTGTTTTGTTAACAAACCTGCCATAACTTACCTCTGAGGTCATTTATGAGAAATTCCTTTCATACAGTATAGTCTGTGCATTTTATTGTTGTGCATTTACTTTTGATTTGAAGCTCTTTATTTATGATCAATGACATGCTTTATTGAGATAATGGACTGTATTCTCATTGGTGGCTTATTGAAAAATTAAGTTAATGGATTATATAATGAGATGGTTCAATTATTGCTTGCATCTGATGAAGTCTTAGCAACAAAGACGAAAATGCTGTGTGTGTAATTGCGTTTATGTGTTTGAATTGACTACTAAAACAGCTTTGGAATTCTATCATTGAGCCAACTATTTTCCTTCATCTCTGGTACTTATTTTGTATGACTGTACATGTCACCACTAAGAACAACTGGCATATTTTCTCCTCCGATTACAAAATCATGCATGTTTTGGGGAATGGGCCTTTGGTTGTATATAAGGAGGATAGGTCCTTTAAAGCACTTTTGAAGAAAAAAGACAAGAGAACATGTAAAAAAAAATGGGGATGGCTAAATGTGGTTGTTGTTTTTATTGTAAATATATCCTAGTAGATGAAGGTGTGGTTATTAAGAGGTATAAAATACAGCATCAGTGGGTATTTAACTGTGACAAAGTTGTTTATCTGGCTAGTTGCTAGCATTGCCCAGCTTTTTATGTTGGGGAAAACCTCTAGGAAGTTTGAAGAAAGAAAGTTTGAAGAAAGAATATATGAACTCCTACCTGAAATAAAAAAAAATGCAAAAATATCAATGCTCTTTTTAGGCCACCCCTTACAGGTTTGGATTGAATGGAGGATGTACAATTTCATCTGTGTTAAAATTAAAACAATTAGGAAGTATAACATTTTACACCTAATATGCAATTTAAAAAGTGCAGGAATCCTTTTTGTATGAGATTTAAACCAGACAGAATTTAGATTCTAAGGACAAGATGGGTATGCAGCCAGTAGGAAATGTGACTCTCTGCTGATAGAGGCCTTGATTCTGAGGTACATACAGCACTGTGAACATCCAGGTATATGACAACCAATTTTATAATTACAGGAAAAGGAACAAAGAAAAGTTACATGGTAAGTATATTCATCTCTGGCATGGTTAAAGATGTGCATGATAAATGGAGAAAATGCAACTAGAGGAATGAAAAAACTGGGTTTGTCCCAAACATCTCTCTAAGGATCATCCTTCTATGGATCTTCCCTCTGTGGATCATTCATTGAATACAGCAATAAATATGTCAATGCACCATGGTATCATTCCTCAATCCATTGTAGACAGGATGTCACCAAGCAATGAAATTTTATGGCTCTTAAATGAACATAACAATGTCAATCCATTTTTATCTTGTGACTCCCCTCCCTTGTCATTTAGACAGAGGTTCCACGTTAACAGACAGGCTGAGTTGATTTCTGAGTGTAAACCCTTAGTGTTTAAGTTAGAGAGATTGTTAATGGTCTTTAAAAGCATTGAATTAGACAACTTATACCTTGATGCTTGTTTATCTCTGTTCATAGTACCCAAGGGATTGCGGTTTTGCAGGTTTCCTAACAGAACAGTAGCTAATTCTAAACTACATTTAGATTTATGTGAGTTGTACAATTCCGCTGGTCTAGATGCTCTTAAAATTATTCATGGTGACAATAGCAACAAGCTGAATGATTTAAGACCTAAAATTATGGACTTAAACAATTCCATTCAGCAACATCCTCAATTTCTATTTATAAAACCCCTGTATGATGCTATTTCTGCAAAGTTATCCAGGCATGTTGCCACCATCATTGCCAAAAAGAGAAATAAACTACAAAGAGATATAGCACAATACAAGTCAAATAATGCTTACCCCATCTTTGATTGGTGGCCTAGAGAAGACCAGAATGTTGATTCACCTCCTAGTCCTTACCATCCCCAGCAACAGGTTCCTACTTCCACTCGCAGGGATAGACATGACCTCCACGATCCCAGTCAACAGGTTCCTACTTCCACTCGCAGGGATAGACATAACCTCCTCCATCCCCATCAAGATGTCTCTCTACCCTTTCCTAGGGAAAGTCGTTCTCTCTCCCACCGCTTTGACAGAGTCCTTAACCCTCCTCGCAGACTCCACCATTCTTACCCCAGGTCTCCCCCTCCCTCGGTAGTTCTAGGACCATCCTTTTCCCATCCCTCTCATGTTACTCCCTCCACTTCCACTAGAGTGACTACTCCTTCTGTTACTTCTTCCTCTCTGGCCACTCCTATTTCCACTCCTACTATCTCTTCCAACCAGGCTATCTACAGTCATTTTAGTTCTTTACCTTCCACCTCCACTGGCCAAGTACCTAGACCTCCTTCTAGAATTTCTGTTCCTTCCTCCAATGTTTTACCTGACTTCCATGGTGTTAGGTTTGAACCCAGGTTTATTAACCATAATTTTCCACCTTTCTCTTCACCTACCTCTTTTCCTCCTTTAAGAGGATCTAATTCTAGATCTGAGTTGTCTCTTTCTCTTGCTTCCTCCCCCATCCCTTCCACTTCCTTGAACCCACCTAGTTCTTTTTTAGGACCTCACCCTTCTTCAATAGGGATTCCCCAGGTGAGAAAGGACATGGTCCCAAGGAAAAGAGGTCTAGCCAAAATAGGGTACCAAATACCTCCCAGGCACATCAGAACCAGAAGCAGCTACAAATGACCACACCCATGATGTCTAATACCTCTCTCTCCTCAATGACTTCTCTCCCTTCAGGAGACAACTCTAGCTCCACCATTTTTAACTTATCTAGGAAAATCCTTTCTAACGACCACATTAGAGTGTTACAAAAAGGGTATTCCTTTGCTCCAGCTCAGAGAGCTAAACTACCTGATTTACTCATTGATTTAAGATTGTTTGCAAGAAAATTAAATTTACAAGTGTTATTGGGTGATAATGACTTCAACAGTTCATACAATGATTCTCAAATGTCATTTTCTAATTCTCAAACTACAAATGTCAATGATTTACAAGAAAGTACTTCTACAGATGTCTCTACAGTCACCACTAACACAGGAGTTTTAACTCCTAGTATTAACAGTACCATTTTACGCAAAAAAAGTTTATTCAATCCTCCTTTGCATAATACCATTTCAGCCTTCACAAGGGTGTGTGAAAACGACTTCAGACAGTCTTTTCAATCAGAATGTTCTAACAAATGGTTCAATCTCACTCACTATGAAAAATTAGCTTTAAAAGACTTAACCACAGACAAATGTTTAAGGATTATGAAGGCAGATAAAGGAACTGGGATTGTCCTCATGGATCAAAATGATTATTTATCTAGAATTGAATGCACTCTTGTAAATGATGATTTTTATCAAGAAGTATCTATTGACTTAGTACGCACAAGGTTTACATATATTGACACTGTACTTAATTCTTTACTCAAAAACCATAACATCACTTATGAAGACTTTGTATTT
>NC_056748.1:887192285-887279785 GCF_019279795.1 Protopterus annectens | reverse complement strand
AGATCAGGCTAGTTAGGCTGCTGGGCCTATAACTGCCAGGGTCAATGGACACTCCACATTTTTGAAGAGGGATGACAGTGGCTGTCCTCCATTCAGCTGGGACAAAGCCGGTGCTCAGGCTTTGGTTGAATAGGGTGCCTAATGGAGCTGAGAGATCATGCCTCAGTTCAAGTAGGATACAGCCAGGGATGTTATCAGGTCCCATGGAGACTGTATTTTTTGCCTTTGAGAGGGCATTAAAGACTTGCTCCCTGGTGATGAGGGGAGGGGGGGCAGGTGCTGGGGATCTCCTGGATAACTGATGGGGGGCGGGGAGGGTCAAGTTTTCACTGAACCTGTCTGCCAGAAGGTTGGCTATATCTATGGTGTTTGTGTATGTGGTGTTATTGACCACCAGTTCAGAGCAGATTTGTGTGTTACCTTTAAGATTTCAGACATATGGAAAGAAGGTCTTTTGACTGTTCTTAGTGGATGTGGCCAATTTGGACTCGTAACTTAGCCTTAGAGAATTTTGCCAGTGACCTTATTTGCTTGTTCAGACAAAGGAGAGATTGCTTCCAACTTGGCAATTCCTCCTTCTTGGTCCTGGACAGCAATTTTTTCCTTTTATTATAGAGTATGTTTATTGCTGCTGTCCAGCAGACAGGTTTAGTCTTCCTTGAGGAAGATGATTTGGTCCTGTCAGGTACTGCTGAGTCCATACAGCTATGTAGATACTCGTATAGTTTTGTTGGTGTAGGCTTGGACATTAGTGCTAGTTCCAAATGAAGGGATGGCAGCTGTGAAGCTGCTTACATCTGCTCTGAGGAGATTGTAGTCAGCTTTGGAAAAGTTTTTTTGTTTGTTTGACTCTGCAAGGGGGTGGCCAGGGAGATGGTGACTTCAAAAGTGACCGCTTTATGGTCTGATTTTACCAAGGAGGCTGACACTGTAGGGGTGCTGAAGTGGCTATTCATGTTGGTTAGGGCCAGGTCCAGGATATTTTCAGCTCTCGTAGGGGTGTTGTCCATCTGATCCAATACATTGTCATTGACGAAGTTGAGGAATCTCTGGGTATTTATGTTTGGGCTAGAACAGGTCTTCCACTCTATGGTTGGGTAGTTAAAGTCACCCAGGATTAGGGTAGAGGACTGAATCTTGATGGATTCAATTAAGTCCAGATGGGTGGAGTGGGTGTTCTGAGTCATGGTTGGGGTCTGTAGGTCAACAGTTAAATGCACTTGGAGTGTCTCCTGTGCATCATACTGTTTGGCTAGCCTGAAGGTGTGTATGTCTTCGATAAAAATTGAAATTCCACCTCCTTTGGTTTTATAGCCCTCCATTTGGAGTCTGAACGTATGGTAGGATGAGTAATGTGGTAAGGCTGGGGTGCTGTCCACAGCTTTGAACTAGGTTTCAGTGACTGCACAAATGTCAGCATCCTCCAGGGTAAGGAATGCTTGCAATGAATGCAGTTTCATGCTAAGCCTCTTAGCATTTAGCAGCATGACATTTTATATACATACATATATATATATATATATATATATATATATATATATATATACACATATCACATACATATATACACACACACACACATATATATACATATATATATATATATATATATATACACATACATATATATATATATATATATATATATATATATATATATATATATACACATACATACATACACACACTATATATATTTACATTAATTTGAGACATTGACAGAATAAAATCTTACAAATTAATATACCTTTTCTGAAGCAAAATAAGTGCAAAACAATTATTGTGATTATACATTGCATAATTTACCACCTTTTCTCCAAAAGTCACCAGTTTTAAGAGAAAGTTGGGATTAAGACGACAGACCTGGATACAGCTAAAATACAAGTCTAATTTGGGGACAGTTACAGGTACGAGTCAGAGCTGAGCATCAGCAGCTACCAGATTTGTTTACAAAACCTACCAATACACATTTGTATTTACATAACTACAAAAGCAGAAGGTTTTAGGATCAGATTTATTTCATCCATTGATCAGAATGACATCATAACCAAATACTGACAACAACAACGGCTTGTTATGCGAATGACTGTTATGACAGACTTCAGTTTCCTATTAACATTGAGTGCACAGTTCTTTTATATATGATGTTACAGTTACTGATATATGTTATTTGAATGAATTTATGTAAAGTTAAGGATGTCAGTGTATACATGCTAGAACTGTGGTAGGGCAGAAAGTTGAATGCTAAGTGTTTTACATGCCTATTACTTCCATTTAGAGTTTTTGTTAACATTGTAAAGGGGACTTAAACTGGTGTTTATTTTCAGAGTTAATGTTACATTGGTGAAAATTATTACAATTATCATTTGAATGTTGGTATCTCACAATTCCATTGGTGTGGGTGGAATTAATATTAAACATGCAAATTTTGTGTCAATCAGTGTCTAAATATTTGGCCCATTGTCCAGATTTTTGATGTGTCCAGGTTGAGAAGTATGTTACCCACCACAAAAACAGTCACCTTCTGAGTATCCCTCTGATGTTTGACCAGGAAGAAAGTCAAGGCACATATGGCTATAGTATTAAATTACATGTGGCTGCTGTCATGCATATACACAGCATTCCTCCTCATCTTTACCCCCAAAGGCAGCTGTCTTTCATGTCTCACTATGATGTCATACTGGGATGAAAAAGAAATAAATAAAACAGTAATCAATTTCTAGCTGTTGCAAATATATGAAGAGCATACTACTATCCTGAAAAACAGCCATGTATTTCAAGTTTGATTATGAGGAAACTAAATGACAGTCACAGTAATGTATTCCAAAATATTGCACCTAAACAGGACACTGCCACTATCCCAAGCTATAGTGACCTTCTGTGCTTTTGTGGAAAAAGGAAGCCATTTGATAAAGCTGTTGAAGTTTGTGAAATGCTACACAACCGTTTAGCAGAGCAAATGCTTGGAAACAGTGGGAAATAGTGAAGACCATTAAAAACTGAGGATCACACAAACATTTTTGCAAGCATACACATCTAATTTCCCTTTTTGAATAAGCCAGTGATTTTATGTACACATGTGCCTTACTTATTAGCAATTAGTTGCTAATAATGCCAAGTTTGAACTTCTGGCAAAATAAAACCCTGACAGCTGTTCACAAAATAAACTGAAAATTCATAACAGAATAACACTATAGTAAAAAAAAAAAAAAAAGGAAAACACATTTACCTCCACAGAGCAGTTAATTTAGCAAACATTACTGAAATTAATATTAAGGAATTATAAATACATTGTAGTCAAAGTTACAGTGACAATAAAGCTAATCAGACACTAAGAGTTGTTCCTAAAATAACAGTTCACCCCCCCTACATCATCTCTGCCAGGAAATGCTAAAGATACTAGGGTCTTGGCTACAGTGGATCACCCAAGCAAATTAAAATGGTCCTAAGAAAACAAAAAGGCAGCAATGGAGTCGCCAACCCTCAAATGTACTAATTTTGCTGTAGGTTAAACTCTTGCTACAACTTTAGCATTTTCGTACTTACTGAAGAATACAGCAGTGATATGGATACAACTGAATCAGTAAACAAGAACTCCTACTTTTAGAGTTGAAAAAAGTGATGCCAAATTTAAAATGCTTGGTCATCTTGCCCCCTCGCTGGTAAAATGGTTGATACAGTTCTTGGTTAACTTAAGATTCAACCTCAGAAAACTGCTAGCCAACCTCTGTTTCTCATCACTCCCACCTGCTTCTCATTAATTACAATTTTGCAAATGATAATTATTTTTATATATTTACACAGACGGCATAGTAAACAGCTGAGAATCAACAAATTCATTACATGACAGTACCCAAAAAGTTCAAAGCCTCACATGAAGCTTCACAGGTAGTTAATGGGTATAAAACCCAGAAAACCATTATGGAGGCTAGCTTAGTTTCCAAACTGTTCCACAACACTGTGTGGTTAAGGGACAACGCTTAGAGTCACACAATAGGGAGCTAAAGGCAGGGACAATCAAACCGTGGACTAAAGGAATCAGCACACTAACTGATCAAGCAGCTTTAATTTTCTGTGCTAATGGTTAGACAGCCACACCACCACGTGTTTGAACAATATAACTAGGCAGATAAACCAACACTACTTGGGAATGACAAAGCAAACCGTAACCTGCATATACACACATGTACCAAACAAGACAACTCTACTGTACACACAATATTACAAGTATATGCAAGGGTTTCTGCACATTTTTCTTAAACATTGTCTTCCCACACAACACCGCAGTCACCCCTCCCTTTTTTTAGTTCTCCATCTGCTAATTTGTCCTTCAACTTAATGCACCTTTTTTCCGTACATCTTTCTTAACCATAAAAAGATTGCAAGCTACAACATATAATAAAAAATACCTTTAAAGAACAGTGAATTTGTATGACAATACATCACTGAAATGTAAAGTTTCTGTACAACAGTGAAAAAAATGACTTTGGCCATTAATCCAAGAGCAAACCTGAACCACAATACACAGTATACAACAGACACACACAGACACATTATGCATGCAGACATAGTATACACACACACAGTACACACATGCACATATTCCTATTACAACTCAGAAAACACAATGAACTTGACAATTAAATTCTGCCAGTACTTGCATATATGCTTGTAACAGACTGCAGGTATTGCACATATTCATTATTTATGCTTGTAACAGACTGCAGGTATTGCACATATTCATTATTTATGCTTGTAACAGACTGCAGGTATTGCACATATTCATTATTTATGCTTGTAACAGACTGCAGGTATTGCACATATTCATTATTTATGCTTGTACAGACTGCAGGTATTGCACATATTCATTATTTATATTTGTAACAGACTGCAGGTATTGCACATATTCATTATTTAAACAAGCTTCACAGTCATGAAATATTAACTTTGAAATGCAGTAGAGATATCTATTTTTTTTCTACAACAAATGAAAACTGCAGCAAATGTAAAAGCATTATGGAAAAGCAGACTAAAACCCCACTTCCACCCAACCCCAACCAATACTGAAACGGTCCAAAGGAGGCAGACTGCAGTAGCCAGGAAGGCACAAAGAAAGGCCCATCAGGCAAGTGTACTCCAAAGTTGAACTCATGCTGCCTGACCCCTGAGAGTTTGTACTTACCCATGTGCAATCCTCCTCCCTCTTCTGTTTATCCCTTATCTTTTCCCCTTCTAATGCATTACTACGAGCAGCTCACAATGCAAACACAGGCACGGTCAAATAGGTCAGAACAGCTACCACGAACAGTGCAAACTATAGTCACCCAGACAGAGATCAAATGCCCCTGTAAATGCGAATAAACATGTGAGTATCCACATGCCTACAAAATCACTAAGGAATGCGGTCCAGCATAACAATGGGGTCAAATTGGCATCTACTGCAAAAAGAAAAACTCAAGTGCAGATCTGTTTTGAACTTACAGGATCTAGCACTGAAGTAACGCATTCTGTTCTGCACAGTAACTACGAGAAAGGCAAACGTACACTATGTTGATTTTTTGACGATACATTTTTTTTTAAAATACTATGAAAGAGCACTACAGATGCAATGTTTGCTCTGAGAGTGTTATTGGAGAAATACAGAGAAGGTCAGAAGGAGTTGCATTGTATCTTTGTAGACTTGGAGAAAGCATATGACAGGGTACCTAGAGTAGAGTTGTGGTATTGTATGAGGAAGTCGGGAGTGGCAGAGAAGTATGTAAGAGTGGTACAGGATATGTACGAGGGTAGTGTGTCAGTGGTGAGGACTGCAGTGGGAGTGACAGATCCGTTTAAGGTGGAGGTGGGATTACATTAAGGATCAGCTCTGAGTCCTTTCTTATTTGCAGTGGTGATGGACAGGTTGACAGGAGGACCCGTGGACTATGATGTTTGCAGATGACATTGTGATCTGTAGTGAGAGTAGAAATCAGGTTGAGGAGACTCTGGAGAGGTGGAGATATGCTCTAGAGAGCAGAGGAATGAAGGTCAGCAGGGCTAAGACAGAATATATGTGTGTAAATGAGAGGGAGGGTAGAGGAATGGTGAGGATGCAGGGAGTAGAGTTGGTAAAGGTGGACGAGTTTAAGTACTTGGGATCAACAGTTCAGAGTAATGATGAATGTGGAAGAGAGGTGAAGAAGAGAGTACAGGCAGGCAGGGTGGAATGGCTGGAGAAGAGTGTCAGGAGAGATTTGTGACAGATGGGTACCAGTAAGAGCGAAAGGGAAGGTCTACAAGAGGGTAGTGAGACCATCTATATTATATGGGTTGGAGACAGTGGCACTGAAAGAGGCAGGAGTCAGAGCTGGATGTGGCAGAGTTAAAGATAAGATTTGCACTCGGTGTGACTAGGATGGATAGGATTAGGAATCAGTATATTAGAGTGTCAGCTCATGTTGGACAGTTTGGAGACAAAGCAAGAGAGACGAGATTGCGTTAGTTTGGACGTGCTGAGGAGGGATGAAGGGTATATTGGGAAAAAGATGCTAAGGATGAAGCTGTCAGGTAAGAGGAAAAGAGGAAGGCCTAAGATAAGGTTTATGGACGTGGTGAGAGAGGACATGCAGGCGGTTGGTGTGACACAGCAAGATGCAGAGGATAGGAAGAAATGGAAAGAGATGATCTGCTGTGGTGACCCCTAATGGGAAAAGCCGAAAGATGACGATGATGATAAAAAAAAGTCAAGGACAAAGGGTGTTATGGGGATACAGATCAGGTGTACTCTCGCTCTCTATCGCAAGCGAAGTCTGAAAATGTACTGCCAATGTACTGCTTTGACACTACATTTTTCAAGTTTCAAGATTTGCTGAGCTTTTTTTTTTTTTTTTTATGTTGGTGCCATGCTTTTACTGCACATAAGTCAAAGTAGCAAAAAGAGGAGCCACGTGGCCCTGCACCAAAGCCTAAATCTGCCACTGATTTTGGATATAACCAATCAGAAAATAATACTAGCTGAAGCAACTGGGTTTATTTTATGAAAAAAAATATGAGATGAGATGATCTACAAACAGCTGAGGGACTACTTTTCAGATGCCATTAATGATGCATAAAGCTAGACCATAAGGGTATTTCATCCAGGAACAAGGAGGTCATATCATCCCTGTACTCCTCCCTTTTTAGACACATTATTGAGTACAATGCCCACTTCAGCATGTACCTTGCCAAGCACATGCAGCAGTTGGAGAAACCACAGCGGTTCCTGACCAAGAAAATCCAGGGTGTCAAACACTTATCCTATACAGATAGGCTTAAAAGCTCTGTCTCTCTACTCAGTCTCATACATACTGCTCAAAGGTGACCTGGGTCTGGCATACAAGGCCATTTCATACCCAGCCTTGATGGAGTTGCTGCATATACTTAAGACAAACTCCACTCGTCCAACACATATGCAAGGCCTTAACATGGTCTGCAACATTAACAGAACTTCTTGGTGGGATAGATTTGTGCCCCAAAGACTCCCCCGTCTGTGGAATAGAGTCCCTTCCCCATGTCAAGCAGAGTAACTCTCTAGCCCTCTTTAAGAAGAACCTGGATGACTGGATGGGAAACAGAAAATGCACCCATGGGATCACACCTGTGTTTCTGCTGGACAGGGGAAACAGGTGCTGACTTTGTGGGAACATGGGTGAACTTCTTGGCTAGGATTATAAGGACTTCTGGGCCAACAGCCTAGTATCATCCTATGAACCTATGATAATAAGGTTGCCAACTGTACAGAATTTTTCTGGATTGTCTGGAAATAATGGTTGTTGTCTGGATTTCACAGGGAAAATCCGGAAATTCTTATTCTTTGGAGCAGTTGAAAAAAAAATGCAGCCACTCGACTGGTGCCGAAACATCAGCAAGTTATACACACTGCACAAGCGACACAACATAACTAACCTTTGAAGAAAGGTACTACATAGGCATTAGTATGCCTCTTACATGACGTCACCTAACCATATTGAATGTTGATTTGCGATTGCTAAGCAACCATATGCATACTTTGCACAGACATAAAATGTAGTATGTGTGTCTGTCTCGCCTCGTCGGTGAGAGAACTCTGAACTAACAGTGTTACTGTTAATGTAAGTCATGGAGCACCCCCCCTCCCCGCCTGCTTGCAATATACGTACAATTATATCATATCATATACAATATGAGTAGAAATAATAAATGACCTTGGCTTTTTGAGTTTGTTAGTTTGCAACTGCGGATATACCAGATGTGCACGCACAGAGGGAACAAGAACAAATAGCAGATTGCAGATGCAGAAGCTAACAAATAAAAATCTGGAGCATTCATTCTGTTCAGCTTTAGTAACGTAGCACTAAACTAAGTATATGAACATAGTTTTCCTATGTTTTGTTAGGAGGATGGTTTTATCATGCTAAAACTCTTCGGCATCATGATCTTCCATTTATATAATATAAATGGAAGAGCTGACAAGTTTTAGCATATAGGAAAAAACTACGTTCATATACTTACTTTAGTGCTACGTTTCTTACTGAAGCTGAACAGAATGAATGCTCAGTAGTTGACACATTTGTTAGCTTCTGCATCTGCAATCTGCACAGCACTAGCTTGCGCCATAATAAAATCAAACTGGAGATCTGGGCTGCCTCCTGCATTTTTTAATAATCAGATAAGGTGTGAGGAGATAAGAGACTGTCTGTCATTAGCGAGAGACAGAGAAAGAGAGAGAGAGAGACCGAGACACGTCACACAACTGAAGCTGATTGGGTAATCTCAGTGTGCAAGTGAAAGCTGAGGTAACCTATTACCACTGATTCGGCACCGCTGTAGAATTGAAAGCAAAGCTGAAATCCTACAGTTTGACAGGTGCTGAGATGGCGAGATCTCACGAGAGTGAGGCATGTATAAAAACACACCATGCAGCCAACATCCACCATTTTATGCAACGAAAAAGCAAAGGTCACTGTGTGGAAAACAACACAAGGGAACTAATTATCTTTTAGGTGGGAAGAACGGGAAGGAAGAACATTGTGTCTCTGTGTGCTGATGAGGCCTGTGGGAATGTGGGAAGGCTAATTGTATAGCAAGTACAGTGGATACATTACAGAGAAGAAATAATTTTCATTACAGATTTACAGAAGGTATAAGAAAAAAACAAAAATACACAAATGCAGTCAGTGCAGTGCATTAATGGCGATCCTTTTCATAGTACATAGTCACTTCTTCCTTTGAATTAGTACAGTCAGTATCAGTTGTGTATATAGTAAATGTGTGCCTATTACAGATTCTAATGTTTAACATTTTATAGATTGGTAGCGGTGTGTGGAAGAGTGGAACACTGGATAGTGACGTTGAAAACCAGTGGGGAAAAGGGGAGAAGATAACATGGCAGTCTAGAGTTTAGCTGAAATGTAAAAGAAAGCATAACATTGGTGGTGTGTTTGTAGTTGTAGAGTTTTAGCCTGGAAAAGTTTAAGAGCACAGTAAGGAATCCAAATTTAGACATTGTGACATTAGCATCTATAATAGGCACATATTTACTATATACACAACTGATACTGACTGCACAAGGAACAAGAAACTAAGGGTAATGCTGCTAAACGCCAGAAGTCTTAACCTCAAGATGCACGCACTCGAAGCTCTCCTCAGTATGGAGAACATCGATATCTGTACATTGACAGAAACCTGGTTCAAGGCTCCAGAGAGCACCCCAGCACTACCAGGCTATACCTCATATCATGCTTTTTGGCCCCAAAACCCGGACCGAACCACAAAAGGAGGGGGAGTTTCCATATTTATCAAGGTTAGTGGCATTGCACGAAGTATCGGAGACCATCCATGTGCAACTAACAGTGGGCAAGACTGCTTTTCAGTTTATAGCATCCTACAGACCACCCTCTCAAAGTCAGGAATCCCATTTGGCTTTCCTGAAAACATTTGAGAACATGAAGATCTCTCCGAACACCATTATATTGGGTGACTTCAACTACCCAAACATTGACTGGAAGCACTACTCAAGCCCCAGCACCTTAGCCCAAAGATTCCTGGAAATTATAAACTCAAATGCTATGGAACAACTAGTCACCACTCCCACAAGAGGGGACAACATACTAGACCTGATCATTACCAACATGGGGACTCTATGCTCCACACCAGAAGTATATCCCTCATTGGTAAGATCAGACCATAAATTAATTTCACTGGATGTTCACATCCCGACCCCACCCCCAGCCCAGAAAACCACAGTGAAAAACTTCTCAAAAGCGAACTTCTCACTTCTCAAAACCGAAGTGGAATCCTTCAAAGCCCCAGGGCCAGTGGAAACTACAGCCCAAATTGCAGAATCCTATATAAATGCATTCTACGGACATCTCCAGGAATGCATGGATCATGCTATCCCAAACAAAACCAAGACCCAATCATCCAAAGGCAGGCGTCCAGTCTGGTGGACCCCTGCCATAAATAAACTGTACAACAGAAGGAGGAAGCTACTACATGATAGAGCAAAATCCCTAATAGGGAAGGCATATCTGATCAGTAATAGCAAAAAATTACGATCCCTCTCAAAATACTCCAAGGCCAGCTTCGAGAGAAAAATTGCACAGGACACCAAAGACTATCATAAGGCTTTTTTCAGTTATGTTAGAAACCTGGGATGCAACTCCCAGACTTGTTCTGAGTTGATTCTAAACGACAAAAAATACACTGAACCCACAAACATCGCCAATATCCTGGCAGACAGGTTCAGTGCAAACTTCTCCACCACCTCCCCCCCAAAAGTGCAAGTATCTATCCCAGCAGAGGGCTGCCTCCCAAACATCTCAGATGCTCAGGTGAAGGCTGCCCTCTCCAAAGCAAAAACACTGCTTCCATGGGACCAGATGGCATCCCAGGTTGTGTCCTACATGAACTACAAGAGGAACTAATCCCTCAAATAAAACAGCTATACAATCTAAGCCTCACTACAGGATATGTGCCCACAGAATGGCGTACAGCAACAGTGGTCCCACTCCACAAAGGTGGAGCCTCTACGGACCCTGGAAACTATCGCCCCATAAGCCTGACTAGCTTAGTCTGCAAGGCTATGGAGAGGATCATCATGGAGCTCATAAACAAAGACATTGGGGACCTACAGACACTACATCCTACCCAGTTCGGCTTTGTTAAGGGCAGATCCTGCCTTTTGAACCTGGTTGACTTCTTTGAAACAGTCACCAAAGCCATAGATGAAGGGAAGGTAGTCCACACAGCCTATCTGGACCTTGCAAAGGCATTTGACACAATACCCCACTGGCATCATAGATAAGCTATCCAGCTTAAATATAAACCCCTATGTCACAAGATGGGTCGCAAACTGGCTCAAAGACAGAACCCACAGAGTGAGAGTTGCTGGAGCCATGTCAGACTTGAAACCGGTCACAAGTGGCATCCCACAGGGTTCTGTCCTGGGACCACTCTTGTTCGGTATATACTTTTCCGAGGTACAGGCAAACATGGGAGGACTATGGCTCACTAAGTTCGCAGACGACTGCAAACTGGGCACCATAATCAACTCTCCAGCTGACACAAACATCCTTCAAAAAGGTCTCACAGAGAGAGATAACTGGTGCCAGCGCCATGGTTTAAAGCTAAATGCCAAAAAATGTATAGTCATCCCCTTTGGCAAAAACAATGTGCCCACAAATTACCACAAAGGCGGAAACCCATTAAGTACAGAGAAAGTTATTAGGGACCTGGGGACCCAAGTTGATAGCAATCTCTCCTTTGAAAACCACATTGCCAAAGTGGTTAGAAAGACCTTCTACATAGCCCACCTCATCACGAAGGGTTTCACATCTAGATTAAGAGAGGTAATCGTGCTCCTTTATTCATCCCTCATCAGGCCCATCATAGAATACAATGCCCCTTTTGGGATGTACCTTACCCAACACCTGCAGCAATTAGAAAGACCTCAAAAGTATCTCACCAAGAGGATCAAGGGTCTCAAACAGATGCCATATGCTGCTCGGTTAAAAAAACTCCAGCTCTACTCAGTTGCATACCGCCTACTTCGAGGCGATCTATGCCTGACATACAAAGCTATGTCAAATCCAGAATTAATGGACATGCTCCAACTCAGTAAATCTAAATCCCTTAGAGCCACACGCTCGAGGGACTTGAACCTCAGCACAGAAATAAATAGAACTTGCTGGAGGGACAGGTTCATAACCCAGAGGCTCCCTTCGCTCTGGAATAGAATTCCAGTTCATGTGAGGCAGAGCACCTCACTGAACCTCTTCAAGAAGAATCTCGATAAGTGGATGGGGGATCGTAGGTTTGTCCCAAGGGATTACTCCCGTGTCACTATTAGACAGAGGCACAGTAAACTAAACCTTAAAAAGGGCACAGTATACTCAAATCAAGGGGTGGTGTAAGACATACAGAATCGGGATAGGCTTATAATTGCCCCAGGGCAGATAGCCTAGTATGAACCTATGAACCTATTTGAAGGAGTTTAAATTGTCAGTATGAGGGAGAGAGTTGGTGTTCTACTATTTTTTTTGGAGACATTCCTTTTACTACAGCGAGTTCCCTGCTGCATTGATTGGATTACAAACAGCCGTTTCTTTCCTTGTCGTGGAGCATAGAATTCTGATTGTAGAGTAGCGCCTGATAATGCAGTTTACATTCTGAGATGGCATGGGCAGTTTTTCTGGTTTGCCAATGGGATTATGCATTGTTTTTCGCTAACTTAGCTAGCTCAAGCCAGTCTGTTGTAGACTGCACAATGGTGTAGTTGTCAATGAGATGACAGTAGTACAGAAGGAAGATAAGATTAAATTAATAATTTAAAGTACTAAAATAGAAATCAAAATAAGATACTAAAAATAAAGTAAGAAAAAATCTGAGAATTTTGTTTGTTTTTTTTTTTTTACAGCAGAAACAAAACAAAACAAATACAACAGGAAAAGACACAGTAGAAATATAAGAATATATAATAAACAGTACTATAAATAAATAAATAAAAAGGCACACATGAAAAAAAATGTACTCACTAGCCATGAGGCATCACCAATGTATGCCATAACATTTACAGATTTCCTAGGGCAGACAAAGACGTATAAGGTGGTGGGTGAGCTATGTAGAGAGTTATGTAAATAACAATGACATATTGCACATGAATAATGTTTTACCCATTTAACATTTTAGGCTTTGAGTTTGTTGTTCAGCAGTCTGATTTAGTGTGCGTGTTGGAAGAAGCTGTTATGGTTATGGAATCTGGTTGTCCTGTATCTAATGCTTTTGTAGTGCTCCCATGTTGGCAGGAGTTTGATTTCATGCATCTATTGCATATAACTCAAACTGTTCAATCATGCAGAGAGACTGTATATAATTGTATTCTTAATTAATAACTGTCATTATTTGAATTTTGAATAGCTGTCTAAAAATTGGTAATGACATTGCAGCTTGCATCTCGTACCTGTACTTTAAAGAAACATTGTTTATTTACAAATACAGGGATAGACAAAATGCATATCTGTGGGTTACAGAAAGTGTCCCTAGTGGGGATTTGGGGGGCAGTCCTGAAAGGTTCAGAACAACAGAATGGAATCAATGGCAATTTTGTAAAGCCTCACTGTTACTTCCAATGTCTTCCCTGTAAGTGTATTAGCAAGATTATAATCTTCCATATATGTGGATTTTGAAGCATAGTGCGTGTCTGCATGCACAGTCCACAACACACACACACATATTTACATGCGTAATGCATGTGCATTTCAGAATCTAATGGAAGGATTAATGATATAATGATATGCAATGTCACTCAGTAATTAGGTAGTATTTGTCATGTGCTAACAAACATATCACAGGAATGGTTAATGAAAATCCCTAATTATTGGCTTCATGGTATTGGTAGGAATATTCACAACCATACAAGACAACAATGTGTGCTGTACAAATGAGCTAAAGGCTCTCAAGAAGTGTCCTCCAGTTAGGGGGTACAACTGATTAAATGATATGAAATCTGGTCAACACACAAGTGCAGAGAGAGCTCAGTTGTCTTGCATGGACTGTTTCATGATCCCAATCCCATGTGTGCCAGTGCCTTCTGTTTCGAATTTAATTTCTGTATCATTACTAGCTGAAGTTCTTGTTCAGAGTCTGCTTGCAATGACGCATCATCTGCGTTACTGCGTACAACTTTTTTGATCTGTCCCCTTCAACCTGTTTGCTAATTATGTAGTCAGTCATCAGTATGAACAGTACTGGGTTCAAAATTACACCCTAATGCATATCCACACCCACTGGAAATCCCTCTATGAGTCCACATTGTTTGTACTTCAACAGTACTTGTGTCATTGGGCTCTTGTACATAGCCTGTATGAATTCTACTGTTTCTGGAGCTTTGAACCATCTTAGCACTGCCAACATCAACTTTCTTGGAACCTTGTATGCATTCTGCAAATCTAGAAATGCCCATTCAGACTCTTTCCACAGCTCTAGCCTTTTCTCCACTATTTGTCTCATTGCTTTGGTTAGTGTATCCCCCAGATCTAGATCTGAATCCAAATCCAAACTGCTCCCGTCTCCCCCCACCCTTACTTTTTTCTAGTACCATTCTACTTATTTAACGAGGGGCAAGTAAATGATATTGTTTTCCTTTTCTACTAGGAAATTTAATAGACAAACACATTTTGCTGCATCAGATCTTGAAATGGATAATGGATTTCCTGCTCAACACACGAATCAACCGCAGCTTATTCCACTAAGACGTGTAACTTCAGACAAACAGCTTCAGGACAATACATAACTTCAGACAAAACATAAAACAAAAAAAGACCAAGTAGAAACGCTCAAATTTATTTAACAGAAATAGCTTTTGGGATAACCCTTCAGTATTCCAGTACTGCGGAAGGGTTATCCCGAAAGCTTTATCTCTGTTAAATAAATTTGAGTGTTTCTACTTGGTCATTTTTTGTTTTATGTTTTAATGGCTTTCATGCACCTGTGAAGAAGATGACCTCACTGTCTTCATGTGCGACTACTAAGGAATACACTCCACCTAAAAAGAAACAACAAATTTACGTGTTTCAACAGGAGTGGCTGAAGGATTCAGAGTTCAAATCGTGGTTATACCGGGATGATAAAAACATCGACTTTGCCTGGTGTAGATTGCTGTTGTTCATTTTCTGTCAGAACTGATGGACTTGCAGCCGTCTGGAAACATGTAGCTAGTGACAAGCACCAACGAAACTCTGAAAGCCAAAAAATGTCAAGTACAGTGAAGCATTTCTTTCCCACTTCCAACTGTTTGGACCAAGAACAAGTTATTACTTCCGAATTAGCAATGACGTTTCATGGAATACATCATCATCATAGCTACTCTTCACAGGCTTGTGGCAATAAACTCTTTTGCCAAATATTTTCCTACTCCAAATTGAGCAAAAAAAAAATCCTGTGGAAAAACCAAAGCAGAGTCATTCACTGAAAATATTTCATCATTTCGTTACGTGGAGCTGGCTTTAAGGGAAATGCAGCAAAATAAGCCATTCTCATTAGCAACCGATGCTTCAAACAAAGGCAATTTGAAAATGTATCCAGTGCCAGTCAGGTTCTTTTCATCTACCAGAGGTGTCACTGATAGTTTGATTTCTGTGTGGACAGTGATGAAACGGCAGATGGAGTAACAACTAAGATTTTAGAAGTGCTAGAAGGCAATGGTCTGCAAGTTGAAAACTTGGTCAGCTACTGTGCTGATAATGCATCTGTCAACTATGGCAAACACCCTTCCATTTTTATTAATTTAAAGACCAAACAGCCACATCTTATCAAAGCAAACTGCAACTGCCATGTTCTGCACAACACTGTCAAACATGCATGCAAACAGTTGAGCTATGATGTTGAGCAGCGGGTCGTCAAGGTGTACAATGAATTTATCATCAGCTAAACTGTTGGATGAGCTGAAATCTTGCCATGTCTTTGCAGGGGAAAAATACGTTGCTTTATTGCGTCGTATTCCTGCACGTTGGTTGTCTCTTGAACCTGCAGTTGAAAGGCTAATAAAATGCTAGACAGCTGTAAAGATTTACTTCATCAGTGAAAGGAAACAAACTGATCTGGAGTTTCATTTCAGATCAGGAAGATGGGTTGTTGAAGACTTGTGAACTTTGTCGCAGAATGCTACATTCATTTTGTGTACAGCTTCATGAGAGTGTTTACATGGGCCATTAAGCAGCTGGAGTCAAACACAACTTATATCACACAGCGTTTTGCTGTGATGGAGAAAGTACACAATGAGTTGGTGGAGAGAAAAAAGATCAATGTTTTTGGCTTTGCTGTTAACAATTTCAGATTTATGACCAACAGCCAGGTGTCATTTAAAACAGAAGCGCTGAAAGTGTACAATCGAGTGATAGCTTACATGCATAAGTGGTTTGACTTTGAAACAAGTCTGCTGAAGAAACTGCATGTTCTACACCCTGATGAGCCTTGCTGTTTTTCGGACATTTTGGATTTAGTATCAGCCTGTGGTGTGACTGTTGATGGAGATGAACTGTATGCAGAATATCTGTGCTTGAAACAAGTCATTCCAAAGCTGAAGGCAAATCAAGCTGAAGTTGACAAATGATGGGTTGAATTCTTTAGTGGTTGTGATGCACCTAACTTGAAATGAATCATTGAATTTGTTTTCGCTATTCCTACTAGCAATGCCCATGCTGAACATATATTTTCAATGATGAACAACTTGTAGACTGATGAGAGAAACTGCATGAGGCCTGAACATGTGAAAGCTGAACTGTGTGTAAAAGTCAACTTTGATATGTCATGTTCTCAGTTTTTAAACTATGTAACCAAAGAAAAAAGTCACTGCAGAGAGCTGCAAAAAGTGAACAGAAATATTCATTTAAGAAGAACAGGGATTAGAGCATTAGACAGTAGTCATGGTACAATAACAGTTTATGGACCTGGTACATATTTGTTTGAGGTGTTAGGACAGTAGGAGGAGGACCTTGTGGGAGTGGGAGAAGTACTTAAAACTGGATGGCTTTAGAACCTCAGAGGAGACTTCTATAACAAAAGAACAGCAAGCCCCAGAAACCTCTAGGAGTAGAAGAGCACTGACTCACTGAGCATCCTAATATAACTGTAAATATTACATCCCAGCTGCAGTCAGCGTGGGAGATTTGATGGCCATCCAGCAGCAGGACTAACTGAAGGCCACCAAAACAGTGAGTGCAGCTGCTGCTGTAACCAGCGCTGTGGATGGTAGCTCGTCCTTTAACACCTGTAGTACTAGACACCTGTAAAAAGGATCCGGGCTGATCCCATTGTGGTATGTTTACTTCAAGCAGTCACACCTTTTACTTATCAAATTATCAATTTACTGTAGAAGCGGTTGCATCTTTGTTTTACCAAGTTATCAATTTGTGGATGAGGAGTCTAAGAGACTAAGACAAGTCTAAGGGCTATTTGTAAAATTGTAAATTTTCATCAGCAGAATATGTTTAAAAGTAGGGTATTGTAAAATGCAAGATTAGTGAAAGGAAAGCTATGCTTGCTGAACTGCTGATAGCAGAAGTAAAAACTATGAAGTTTTGCTTACTGGATTATATGTACTTCAGCAAATCTCCTTCATTGTTAAGCAGATAAACTAAACTGTGCTGGAAGAACTGTTAATCCTGCATTCAGAAAGCGGATTCTTTTCTATAAAGGGTACTGAGTTGTTTATCTGCAAATTTTCAGAAGACCCCAGAGATGTATAATAAAAGCTGATTAAGTATGTATTGCATATCCTAACTGCAGACTGCTAAAGGAACTATGTCACAGTGTGTGTTTAAACTGCATCTGATCCTGTATGTAAACAAAGGAACTTTTCTATAGTTTAGACATATTAATTGACTAGAAAATTCAGCCAGTAGTGCCAGCACTAGGGCTAAGGGCTATTAATTTAAATTTGGTTATTCAAGGAAGTGCTTTGGTGTTTTCTAATTTTTGTGTAAGAGAAGATAAAACAAGTGTCCTTTCCTCTGTCCTGGGTTTCTTTTCCTCTGTTTTAACAAGGTTGAACTGCAACTGAGCGTTTTGTTTCCCATTGCTAAACTGTGTGAAAAAAATATAAGTCAATATTTTGTGTGCCCTTCTAAGTGTTAACTTTGCTGTAACATGCATGGAACAAAAATATGGTTAGGTGTTTCTAGCACTAGCAATTAAAATAAAGTTTCATATTATGTGAGTGAGTGAGTGAGTGAGTGACTGAGTGACTGAGTGACTGAGTGAGTGTGAGACAATTGCATAGAGTTTTAAAGCATCAGGATAATTATTCTCTTTGGCTAGGAGCCTAGGAATGGAGAGGTTTGCTGTCATGTGAAAGACAAGTGTATATTTCAATGAAATAAAAACACTGAGTCTTTAGCACCTAGGCCTCCTTCACATAATTTGGTTGAAGTCACCTAACATGATCAGCTCACTGACTCAGCATCTTTTTCAGAATTTTGCATCCATTAAGTAGGCAGTTTCCTTTTCAGCATTAGTGAATTGAGCAAAATGGTTTGTTATTTTTCTATATAATATTTCTTTTAAATTGCACTGTCTCCTCTCCTGACATTGTCCACTTTTTTGGGCAATTGTTAATATGCCAGTTTTCATTCAGGCTCCTTCTATTGTGTACACCCCATCCTGTGTTTTCCAGTGATCCTTTTCAAATACATTTATTGGTTATTTATTTTGTCAATTAGCTTTATTTAGTCTGTACATCTTGATGAAGATTATCTGCAGTTTTTTACCCCATCCTACCTACACCAAGATGATTCAAGCATCATCAAGTTCTTGACAGGCGGTGTCAGCTGACACACCCCGTGAGCAGACAATACATTTTCAGTATTAAGTACTTTCAGCTCAACTAAGCACAAAGAAAGATCGCATCACATGTCCAGTAAAGGGAAGCAGAGTTGCAGTCATTAGGGTTGCCACTTGTCACCATTTCCAATGCCCAAAGTGGGAAATTTTTTGTAGAAACATGAGATTTTGCAGGAAAAAAACATACCCTGGTTAAGTTTTGTTGTTCCATGGCTGTGTAAGTACAAAATCTTACAGTTTACAGCCAGAAAAAAGTATGACATGTAAGGTGCAGTTAAGAAAAATAATGCCAGAGAGAGACTAACGGTTCCAAACATTAAGCATCATTTTGCATTTCGGATACCAAAATCACATGCCTTTTTTGCTTTCACGGTGCACATGTCCAGAATTTGTGACATGAAAAGTCAGCAACTCTAGATACTAACCATCTTGGTACTAACAATTTAAAGGACTGGTATAATGCCACATTACAAACCCTTTTTAAGTATATTTTCCGTTTCTGAAGTAGATATTTTTGAAACTAGGGAAGCACAACTCTGGAAAGACAATGTTATGTTGCCCTTGACATTTGCTCCAAAACTCTTGAGCATATGTCTCTGGTTTATACTCCGCACATGCCATTTCAAATTTTCTCTGCAAATGATCTTTGCCATCTCAAAATTTTACAAAACTACTTGAGGTTGTTTTTATGACTACTGTTCAGAATTACTACCTCATCTCCTTCCCTCAAATCAATGACAGACCTGTTTTTTCTAAAATAGCTGAACTTTTGTATTGAATGATTCCAGTTCAGACTGTTTATACCTAAAATGTTCTCAAGAATGTGGAAAGTGACCATAAAAATTCTTTTTTGCCGTCTATGACCAGTCAATAACTGTCAAGAAATCGACCAGCTCTTTGTAGTGATGCGTTTTTACACTTCATTAAAGTAACGTGAACCTTACTGTTATAACTATGCCTACTGCATCAAGTGCTTCATGGTTTGAATTCTTTCACCTTGACTATTTGGTCATATATAAAAAGGAGTGAAGGAGTAATTACGCTGGAACACACATTTCTCTAAAAAGCTGAATTTTGTATTTGTATACTGCTCCCATGAACTGACATCAGGAAAACCATGCAGCGTTCACAGTGCATGTATAACACCATGGAAAGAATTACTTACTGTCATTACCTCAGGAAAGCTGAAATGAATCAAAAAGTACAAAGGAGAAATGTTCTTCAAAGTAGAAAAGATCTGTACCAGACCCTTAGACCATGGCCTCCCTGAAACTAAATAAGACATCACTGGCACACTCAGTTTATTATTATGACAGGATTTACACAGTACAGTTCTACACTGCTTTTTCTGTTCACACTGACAAGTCTACCCCCCAAAAGAAGTCGTCATGCTTACATTCTTCACTGCTGATTACTAGCCAATGAGAGTTTTGTATTCTCTCCAAATTTTTCTTCTCACCTGCTTTGAATCTCTTGGCAAATTTCAATATCATTTCAATGCTGAGAGTAATTTCTAGCATTACATTTAAGATCTTGACTCCATGTCACAGAAGTCTTTGATACTACGTTTAAGTTATCTTCACATATAAACTATTATAACTAGCCAACATTTAAAGCTTAGCATTTCAATACTGTGTTGCTGCTTATGTAAATTTGTCAGAAGAGTTGACAACTGCCTTTAAACCCCATACTGATCTCATTGCTTTGTTTTGCTATGAACAGTGAAAAACAGGTTCACAGCTTTCTGTCTTTTAATATCAACAGCTGTGTTCCTGACATTAGCAGGATTAATTTCCCATCTAAGATTAACAGCAGTACCAGACAGGGTAAACTACAGATTTAACTGTGTCTATGATATGTCATGCAGGTGGAGATGAACTCCTCTGCAAAGTATGTGAGAAGTTGAGCTTAAAAAAAATGTAGGTGGGCTATCCCTTCCTTTAACTCCAATGGAAGGAAATAAAAGTTTTAAAAAGTACAAGCAGGTTTCTGGTACATACACGATACTGGAACCATATTTTAGGGAGAAAAGAAACCTAAAGATTGTGTTAAACTGTAGGAGAGAGCGGAGTTTTCCTTTAACAAGTCATTATAAAAAGTTTGCCAGGTTCCCATTACAATAGGCCAGGCAGAAACCACTGGTAAGTCTACAATAACCTGTTCTGCAGTTTAAGACCAATTAATATGGTTGAATGCAGTAAAAACAGGGGTCCCTACAAGGCATGGGTTCGAATAAATTTGGCTGTTCTATGATTTAGATATTCTACGACACTTATTCCTTTGTTCTTTTAAGTATCAGTAACACCCAATACAAAAGCTTGACTACAAATATAAATATTGACTGTTTTCATCTATAAAGATTCAAGAGTTTCACCAAACATGCTTAATGTAACTTGTGAACTCCATCTCCTGGAAAAAGTACCATGCTACATTAAATTCCAATGAAATATGCACTACTGTAGAGTCATTTTGTTTGCAAGTACTAATCTTCATCTCCTCAGTATACAGAATTAGAGAATGCTTAAGAAATAAATTGAAAGTTTGCTTTCTAAAGAATCAAGGCCACCACTAACCCTGGAACCACGTCAAATACACTGGGGGGGGATCCCAGCATTCTGCAAAGAGATATCGGATTAACATAGCCGTCATGTTTTATTCACATACAAAGTAAATAACACCAACTAGCAACCTGTGAGGAAACCTCACTGATAATACTACAGGATATTATCCTAGATTCTGAATCTTTACTGTTGAAGCAGCTCAGTGCATCAGTCCATCATATTCTCTTATCTACACCTTTAAAAGTAGAATTAACACTTCAGTTATGTTGAAGGGCCCACAAAACTACTCAAAAGAGTATTAGTGTTGGGTTAGATAAGCTACGCATTGTGTGCAACCATGAATCACCGTCTTATACACCTTTACCGTTCTGCTGATCTGTCAACGTGACTTACCTCTGTAACCAAAATATCATCATTTGGTATGTCCTCAATTTTCTTTTCATTAGACACATCTAACTTTGTAACAAGTTCAACCAAAATTCTGCCTCGATAAGCAACACCTTCACCCTAAAAAAAAAAAAAAAAAAAAGTTAACATTGAACAACTAGGAATCTTTCTTGAACAACTAGGAATCTTTCTTGAACAACTAGGAATCTTTCTTGCTTGTTTAAAACTCAAGTCTTCCAATTAAAATAACTATGTTAACAGGTGAAGACAAACCTGATGAAACCACTCAATTGTTAAACAGCATCTGGACTGTGATGGTTGAGGTAATTTAAAATGATGGACACAATAATGTACAACAGAGGACTTGCAGGAAACAAAATGAACCTGCAGAACAGCAGCGCCAGTGTATTCAACATTCCTGGACACAATAAATGCTAATGGGGTTATCTCTGCTATCTAGTGCCCATCTCTCTCTCTCCTCTAAGTGAATGACTGCCTTGATGCCTGATGTCATCCCTGGAGTGTGGCTGTTACCAATCAATCAGATTGGACAGAATTTTACTCCATGACAGGGTCTCTTCACTCCTGCTGTGCTACATAGGTATGCCATTGAGTGTACAAACTGTCCGTATACAACATTAAAAAGATGTCTCCTCCACACATTTGCTAACCCGTAGCCATGTTGTTAAGTAGATATATACACCTTCGCCTTTTTACATATGCACTCCTTCTACTAACCTTTGTTCACAGCTATGAGTATGCCTTCCCAGATTGTTCACTGCCTTCATTTGTCCCAGTTCCCTAATTCATCTATGATGCCTGAAACTTTACAGCATCCTTTTGTTCGCTACTACTTTAAACAATACAACAGTGTGATCACTATTTGCTAACAGCCCCATCATTTGAACATATTTAACCACAGTTAGTACCCCAGGTTTAGACGTCTGTCCTTTCTGGTACACTTTGGCACCAGGTGGCTTAACTCCTTAGGTTCAAAACTGCAATCTCCTCCAATTTCATTTCCACCATCAGCTTCATACTTTGTCTGTTCCTGATAAATTCAGATTCTCCATATGTAAAATCCTTGATTTCCTACCCCATTGCCCTCTCTGTCTTTCGTCCCCCTTCCTTGACATATTTCACCAGCACCTTCTAGTCTTTCCTGTACCTTAAATGGTCAGGATGCTTTCCATGAGGTCTAACTCCTTCTCCTTTCTCACCCCACTATGGGGTAGCATTTTTTTCCTCCTCTTTGACTTAACATCTGATGTCGCTCCAACCACTCCTCTTCCAATCATATCCAACCTACACTCTGGCACCTCAACAACCCAATATCTCATCACATATTTTGGTTTATCATCAATGGTCACTCACACTTCATTCATAACTGCTTACAGCTCCTGAATTTTACATCTTGCACCCTCTGCACACCATAATAACCACCATCCAGTCACGCTAAATGTCAACCCTTTGTTTCCTTAGTTATGCTTTGTTTTTTTTTCTCCTCCTGTCTAAATACTTGTCTTTTCTTCTGAGTTTGTCAAAGCCCCCTTTCCTGCTTATAGACAGAATAATGCAGACATGCCTTTCCAACCACAGCGCACTACTGTCTCTTCTGAGAGGAAATATGGAACATGCATCTGACAGATGTTGTTGCTGCTAGGAGTGCCCAAATTAGATCATCTGTCCAAGATATGTGTTTTTTTACCATTTTTTAAAATGAGAATATCTTTGAAAGAGGAAGAAATAAAAGAACAAGAACAGTGTAGACAATCTGACTGCGTGTCGTGTAAAAATCCAGACATGGAAGCAATATTGCGAAGTATAGAATGAAGACAAAGTTTGTTCTACTCACTGTTTCTGGAACTGAAGCAGGATTTATAAATGAAAATCTCTTGAAACAAGAGAAAACTCATACAATTACTAAAATGATTTTAACTCTAAATGTAGTAAACTATTTAATCAATACAAGCTTTACATTCATAAAAAAAGTTTAGTGAATCTGTGACTTACTGTGGCAGAGATTTGCTCAGGATTGTAATTCTGGAAACATGCTTAAGGAAATATTGAGAGACGTGACTGCATGTGAAATAAATAACTGTTTACAAAGAAGACTGCAGTTTTAAACTAATATAATATTTGAACATGTCTTAAATATTATGTAAATCAGTGGATCCACAGACTACTGTGTTATATGACTAAGTACAATAGTAGAATTGAATTACTTTTAAGTGCACACTCTTTATAGGTCACAAATTAAAGCATGCTACTAACAACCTAAAAAAGAGCATATGGCTACTGCTGACTAAATTTAAGCAAGAAACTCATTCTTGGGTTTCATCTGGGAAAAGAATGTGTGGTCACATGGTACACAAAATGGCTGAAGAAAAGTATTTCAGGATTTTTTTCACCTTAGCCAAGAGGTTCGACATCTAGGAATCAATTATATTAAGCAGGGTACTCTACAGGGTAGAGAGTTCTATATGAGGGGGTAGGAAAAGCCTTGCCCCCTCAAAGAAAACTGAATTAATCTTAACTTAGCTGTCTTGTTTTGGTCAGTTGTATTACAGCCCTGGACATATGAATGAACAACCTAAATACGGAGAATAAACAAACAGCAAGGACACAAGGAAATAAGCAAAACAATTGTAAGAAAGCAGGTGCTAAAAGGAAGTTTAGTACTTATTACTCATACAGTATTTTACTAATTAAGGTAGTAGCAGGGAAGACCATTATCAAATATCTTCCTTAGGTAGTGCACAATTATCTGATTACACAGAAAGCTAACTTATTTTATTAATTTTTATTTATTTATTATTTGTTTACTGGGAAAGTCCGACTGGACACAGGTCCTTTTTCAGCAGAGGCCTGGGGAGAAAAGCTCCATGAGCAACAGTAAATTTTCATGCACACATTACAATAATCAAAAAGTATAAAGTAAACAAATAGTAGTATACATAAGAACATACAAATTTGTTACATCTTGACAACAAAACCTAGGTTTTGAACATAGCTAGTACTATTTGTAGGTATGACATGTCAAGATATAAGAGAGGTCAGTAGGAACAAAGGATTAAACACTGGGGGAGAAGCTGGATATGTTTTGGGTGTACTGTGATGTATCAGAGCACTCATGAGTGGTTAGTACAGGAACATAGCCACTTATTTTTTAGATAAGCTTTAAGTGATGGCTTAAAGTGGTTAGTGGATGAGATTGAGAGAATGGTGTTAGGGAGGGAGTTCCATAAACAAGATCTATAGTTGGAAAATAAAGATTCTCCTGCAGTGTTGTTGGCCTTGGAGACGGTGATTAAGTTCTTGTTGTCATAACAAAGTAGTCTGCTGGAAATGTAAGGAAGGATGAGATTTTGTAGTGCAGGACTTCTAGTTGGTTGTGTTTCAATTTTGTGAGTTAGAGAGAGTTGGTTGTAAAGAATAATGTTGGGAAGCTCAAGCCAGTCTAGTATCCTTAAAGCTGTACAATGATGTGTTTTATATGGGCAGTCAGATGTAAACTTAGCATAGATAAGTCAGTTTTCCTTAGATTAGTTAAAAGTGGAGAGGCATATAGTAGAGTGGAGAGCAGACGGGTTTATGTTAATGTAATTTTGGCCATTGTAGTCAGGAACCTTTTAGCCTATATATATAGACTTCCAAGTTTCTTATGGACTTTTTTTATAGTTATGTCTATTTCCACTCTAAGAAGCTTTGTATGGGTTGTTGGGGAGATCATAGTATTGTCTTTAGCAATTATGTTAAATGTTTGACATGAGATACATGTCTTGTTAGGTTGGAAGAGCAATAATTTAGTTTTTTTTGGGTTCAGGATTAGATGGGCATTGGCTAACCATGTTTCAACAGAAGTGAAAGATTCCTGTGTTTGAGAATGAAGAGTTGATAGAGAAGTGGCAGCACAGATAAGTGTTGAATCATCTGCATACTGTATTATAGAACCATGTGGAGTAGCTGTGCATAGATTATTAGTACAGAGGAGGGGACACCAATGGAGAAAGGCAGGCATGGAGATAGGTCACCCTGCCATAGAACAGATTGTTGACTACCAGATAAATAGTTATGAAAGCATGCTGTGGCAGATGGTGAGAAGGATAGTTCAGTTAGTACATCTATTAGTTTGCAATGGGAGACCATACCAAAAGCTTTTGATAAGTCTAGAAAGATGGCAGATACAAAGTTGTTGTTATTCCTGTGATGGTTTATAGTATTAGTGAAAGATAAGAGAACTGTAGTAGTACTATTTGATGGGCGAAACCATGCTGAGTTTTTCCAAGAAGGTTATTTGTTAGTAAGAATTTCATGACCTGGAGATGAATACACCTTTCAAGTAGCTTAGAAAGAGGTGAAAGAATAGCAATTGGCCGATAGTTTGTCAGTTCTGTGGAAGGTCCCCCTTTATGAAGTGGGATTACATGGGACATTTTCCACAGTTGAGGGACCTTGTTTTCGAGAATGGATCTATTTATAAGGCTTGATACTGGGAAGGCTAAAGATTCAGCTGCAGTTTTGAGGTGTTCACTTTTAGTTTCTGTAGTAGTTTTTTTAAAGTGGCTGTAGAAACTGGGGAGAAAGAGAATGAGGCATTGCTAGCTGTAGACTTGGCTGGTTTGATATCAGGAGTAGGAGTTTGCTGTTTGGAAAGGGCAATTATAGATTCAGTAAAATGTTAGTTAAAAATGGTAGCCATGCTATAGGAATTGTTATGGATGTTTGACATTGGTGTAGTATATCTTCCTGGGTGAAGAATTGAGTTTATAGCTGTCCAGAATTTTTCAAGGTTTTTTTGATGTGTGTTTTGAATGTTACGACATAAATGTATTTTATCCGGTTTTACTTGTTTTTTTGCCTTATTTCCAAGTTCTTGATACTGTTGTTTAGAAACTACTATGTTAGTCTTATAAACTAGAGATAGAACAGGGGCATGTGCATTTAATAAAGCTAAGAAAGATTTATTAAAGTGGTTCACTGCATCATCCAAGTCAAGGTATTTGAGTGGAGTCCAATTGCACCTTTGCAGGTCAGCTAGGAAATTGTCAAGATTAAGGTTATGCTTTTATCTGAGTTGTTTAAACATAGTAGGTTTTGTTGGGAATATGTGCTGTCATATAAGAAACGTGGGTAGGTGGTTGCTTAGACCATCAGGAAGGCAACCTGATTGGAATGAATGAAAGGAGTTATTTAATAATATCCAATTCAAGGTGGATTGTTTTTTACTAGCTTTATCTGTGTAGGTTCTTGAATAGTTTGTGTAAAACCATGCAAGTTTATGTGATGGATGGGAGTGATCTGTATCACATGCAAACCAGTCTAAATTAAAATCACCCAGTATGAATGTTTCCTGACTAACAGTACTACTTGCCCAGTGCAATAGACATTCTATAACTGGGACATTATTTCCAGGCGGGATATAGCAGCCCATTATATTGTGTTTTTCTTGAATTTATGGTTAGTGTGGTATAGATGATTTCTGCACTGTCCAGTTGTGGGGTTTTGCATTCAAGGAAAGTTAAAGTGAGATGGTCTTTAAAGAGGACAGCAACTCCACCTCCTCTTTTGTTGAGTCTATCCACCCGTAGTATGGAGTAACCTGGGGGTAGTATTTCATTATCTTTTGTACTTGGTTTTAACCATGTTTCAGTGATTATGACTATGTCTGGGGAATATGTAGCTAGAGTGGCATGGAGGATGTCCAGTTTGTTGGCTATACTTCTAATATTAATGTTTATTCTTAATAAAACGTTAATTATAAGGGAAGCTAGTGAACCAAAAGGCTAACACTGAGCAGTGCAACTAGAATGAGTGAATTCAAATTCAGAGCAGTAAACAAATCCTGCCACAGGCAAATACTGCATTAAAAACTTGCATAGCAAAATTTATAACAATAATGCACTGGTGATGTTGAAATTACCTATAATGAATAATACAAATATTACTTGATTAAATTGATTAAAAGTACAATTCCATGTTTAATGGAAATAAACTGTAAAACAAAATGCATTTGAACTACTGAGAAATTAAACAAAAAGTGAAGATCTAGAAAAGGAGCTTATTAGATGTCAGACTGCATTTTTAAATAAAATATGTACGCTAAAAAGGAAAGCGACTGCTACTCAGTTTCCAACTTGTAGGACCACACTCATTCCTTAAGGGAGAAAAGGAAATGGATTACAAAAAAAAAAAACTATAAACTCCTACAATATACTCAGAATGACCAACCCTAGTGCTACCTATACTAAAGAAACTATTAGACAGCAGGGTGACTATAAATTAACCAATAACAAAGTAGAATCTTATAAATGGAATATCTTTTCTGCATTGCAGGTAAGTGACAAAAGATGCCACAATTGTATATGAGCCATGTTTATCAATAAATGTCTTAGATGATCAGTTTAACAAAGACCGGACTACAAATAATCGTAAATGAATATTTATCTATAGCCATTTACCTTTTGGAGTACTACTTGCACAGTTAAATTTCAGAGTTACAGAAAGCTTGTTACAAGGTGTACCATTTGCTTCCATCTACCTGGATACTTGCAGAACTTAAACTGCCAAGAAGATTGAAAATATCATAGCTTTCAACCTAAAATAATAAAATAGGAACAGATTTTAAATATTGCTCTTATAAAATATGAAAGTTGACAAAATAAAAGGTTTTGTATTAGCATGCATATTTTGAAGGATATGAAGTCTAAATCTCAACTGTCTCATTAATTTAGGGACTTTCATCCTCAATGATTTACGAGAAAACCATGAAATTATATGAAAAAGAGCAAAAATATCAAGAAAAAATCTGGACATTATTCAAAAATCTGGATAAATGAGAAGTATGGATGTGTGTTTTAATTTGGAAAAAAAATAGCACCATACTTAGCAAAAGAGCAGGTGACACTGGATTAGTGATTATAAACTCTCCTCGCAGATAGCCTTTGTACATAGTTTTTGTAGTATGCATGTTGGACAGTACAAGCAACCTGATGACATTAATTTGAATGACACTGTGCTAAAGTTGCCTGAACTGTATAATAACCAGGGGTCATTCTTCCCTATTGTTCATTTGCTTCCTATCTTAGACACTCTGCTATAAATTACTGTTCAATTTCAATAAAATATTTATTGAAGTTAAACAGTAATATTGGGAAAGACGGTCTAAGATGGGAAGCAAAGGCAGAGCTAATATGAAGATAAGTTTGCATTTAACTACTACTACTACAATGTTACATGGCTTGCAGAAAGCAGCGGGATACAAGATATGTGTTTGGTTCACTGTCAGTAAAGTGTACAAAAACTTCTCTGCTATGCAGGAGGGCTTGATTGATTTAGTTATAACCATTCGATGAGTAAAATGACTAAGGCCAGAATCATATTGCTTGAAAATTACTTTTACTTTCAGGTTATTTTTCATGTGGTTCAGGTTCACAAAAATGAAGTCATTTACATTCCTAGTTACTTCAGTAATCATTACAACAGCAATCTTTCAAATTAATATTTTTCTGAGTCTAAAATTTTGCCATCTCTCATAGCCATGACAAAGACAATTAACTAACCTTTCCATAGTTCAGGTCATCATAAGGGTCTGGGAAGCCAGTAAATTCTCTTGGGCTTCCGTAGAGAGTTAAGTAACAGGGTCCAAATGCAGGTAGAAATCCAAGACCTGACTCTCCAGTTGCAGCTGCCAAACAATAGAATCAAGGTTTAAAATGCTTAATAGAAGCTCTGCATCTTACAGACTATTTCAAATATCAGTAAACATGATTATAATTCTACAGATAAAAATGTCATATTTGGATAGAATTGGATGTGGACATAACCACAGCTGTAGTAGGTAAAGTTAATACTCACTTAAAATATTAAATGTTTATAATTTAATGATTAACTACAAAATAATAAACTACTTGATGCAAAGGTTAGCTCTGTTGCTATATTGTTAACATATTTAATCAACTATGTAAATTAACTTTAGTAACCATTAATATTTTGCTAGACCAATTTTTAGTATTAGATATTCACATCCATCAGAAAACAAATTACATTAATTTTTAATCATGCAAAGATGTGTATAGCAGTCACTTAAACCATTAAAGTGCACAATTAAGCAATTGTTAATAACTGCATGCCATTAAGAGAATGGCATAACTCATTCAGCTTGAATGATGTAGACACGCATGTTAGGTTAAGAAGCAAGCATATGCAACAGGTTTTGTTTGACTATGGGGGCAAACAAGAACATTCCCTGCAATTTAATATTATATTTTGCATTATTAAAGATTTTAGTCACAAAGACTTCATGGTGGCAACATTCATGATCCAACAGGAAGTATTACAAGGCTAATGCTGTTGTATGCTTTGTGGCATGTTTTTAGAAAAAAATCTTGCCGCATAAAGACTACAGTACTCAAAATAAGAGAAATATGTCAGTATAATAGCTTTCAATAGAGCTATGTGCATATATATATATATATATATATATATATATATATATATACATACATACATACACATATACATATATATATATATATATATATATATATATATATATATACATATATATACACATACACATATACATAGGTGCATAAAATGTAGAAAATGGCATACTTCATGTTTCTTGTCAATACACACTTATTATTTTGTTGTGTATATTTGGTGGGCACCCTTTTTCTTTTAAAGTATATACTTGTTGTTACCCCACACATGATCAGAATTTAGAAAATGAACATAGGATTCTAGCCTAAGATTTTACATTATGAGCATATCACAAAGCATTAAACAGATTAATTATTGAAAATCACTGAAGACCAGGAAGAAAAACATTCTCACCATTGGAAGTGGAAAAAAAAATCTTAACTAGATTAATTTCATATAATCCAAGGTGGCAATGTTTACATGTGTGTAAAACCTTCAGAATACAGCTACATTTTAAAATAGCTTTCTATCCATTTATTTTTAAATAGGGGTGAAAGCACAACTCCATTGTCAGTTTCATATCTCAAATTTGAAAAAAAATCACAGATCTCACATGATAAAATCTAAACTTCTGCCAGTATAAAATGGTAAATTGTACCATTGGAATATTATGTTTCTAAAATATTTCACAAAAATATCTTTGGCATTCTCCTAGAAAAAAAAATAGCCCTTTAAAAAGTTCCACTTAGAAGTTGGCACAAGCCTAGTTAACATGCCTACAGAGTAAAAAGAAAAAGGTGGCGGCAAACAAAAGCCACTTGATCACAGTCATCCTTTGTTCATCCTATGAAGATACCGTCACAGTCCAAGTTCCATTAACTTTTTCAGGTAAATGCTGTTACAAGTTTGGTGTGCCATCACACTAGCTCTTAATATCAGTCCAGTCAAATGCATATCTTCAAAGGGATGAGAACTTGAAATTGGCACTCAACATGAGGGCCTCCCAACTTCTGTCACCGAGGAATTCTCACATCTCTTACTCCCAAGTAATACTCTTTTTCTATGCATCCAATATCTTCCCAATTATTAAAACTATCCTTTTGCAATAGTTTTCTACAGTTATGAAATACAAATCCCAAGGCCTCTTTCCAGACCCATCAACATCACTGCACTCCGCTTTACAGATCACACAGCTCAAGAGGATAAAATCCTAACCTTCAGTTACTGCTTTTTTGGCAGTTACATGCTCACTCTGTGTCTACTTGCGTTTTGTCCAGCTACTTCAGTTTCTTCTCACCTCTGAAAAACATGCCAGTTGGCAAGTTATTCTTAGTCATCAATACATACTGCGTTTATGAAATCCACAGTAGATCAGCAAGTCAATTTTTTCACGGAAAAGATTAACACTCATACTCACTTAATTGGTTGACTATATGAGCGTTTACTTCTAGTATTTTGTGAATAAGCCTGACTCCCCACATTTACTCTTCCCCAGCGATGTAAACTACACAAAGGATAAGTTTACTTACTTAAGTAAATAGAAATCAAAGACTTGCCAGAAACACAAATGGTAAAAAAAAAAAAAAAAAAAAAAAAAGTTTACTAGAGAGGAGAATGAGGAAAAAGTTTTAGAACAAGTGGTATTCACGAAAATAACATTTAGATCAATTTAATTAGGGATTCATTGGAAATACTGGACCTATTTGGAAAGTTAAGTTTAGCAAGCTTGATATTGATGGCTCCTTTCCTCTTATCACATTTATTTATTTATTTTCCCATTTATTTATTTGCTATTTGAAAAGATGAAAAACAGTCACACAGTTTTACTCATGTATTAGGATAACAAGGTGAGATTGATTTTCTAGATATAATTAATCGATTGATTTGCTGGATGTGACTATATTCTTACCTCATGCTGACATGTTTTTTTTTGTAAATGTATTTTTTTTCCATTTGAAAAATTAAATGAACAAATAAAAATAATATATCCCTGAACTGTAACTATTAATCAAAATTTGTTTTCATTATATCAAAGCTGCAGACATTAGACTATTACTGCAGTCTTTGCCAGATACTAATTTGTTCATTTCATTCACCCATAACCAAGATGTATTTATAAAGCAACAGATGCTTCTCATATGCAAAGAAATATGCTTTCCTTTCCAGTCTTCTAGAATGTCATAGACAGAATGGATTTGTCCAAGCAATCATCCTTGCAGTCTTCACTAATCTTCCTTCAGTCACTATACACAGCATCTGTCATTGCATTACGTGTCCTGCTGCAGAGCAAAGTCCGTCCACTTGTAAGGTGGTCGCATTCAAGTATTAGTCATTAGAGCACTATATCAGCAAGCTAAGCAAGCCCTCCGTAAGCTTTATTGACAGTAAACGTAATCAGATTTGTTTGACATATTCCCACTGTGATTGCCAGGGTATCTATAGTCTCCTGCCATTTGACAATGATTTTTTTTTTATTTAGAAGAGAATCCATCATTTTCTTTACTTCACATATTAAAAAAATCAGTTTTATGTATCCCTTTTCTCTGCCTTGTTCCTGGTTTTGTAAAGCAGAAACTTGTCTGCCATCTTCCAAATCCCAATGGTTACTCTTACTTCCAGTGGCTTATGGGACAATTTGTATGCAGCTTCACTACACCTTTTAGTTACTTAGAACTCTGGGGAGAATGCAATCTGGCTTCACATTTCACCACCTGTATTCAGTCATGACTCATTACATCTATAATTGGACTGGACTGACTCAGTACAGCTCAGTACTGTCAGTGTTATACCAGACACTGCAAGTATCCATTCTTGTACCAATCATCCTTAACAGAACGTTGGGCAAAAGTCTCCATTAATGGTTTCTGCCATTCCTCAGTCCCCACTCTCTATTTTCCCATTTTTTTCTATGCACATCATCCTACACCCCCTCATATACACACACAGTCTTTGTTCGCCCCAGTGGGAACCCCTACTCTTTCATATATTTTATCTCCCTTTTTTGTATTAGTTAAAAAGCACATGAAAATTCTGTGTATGCTGCATTTACTATTTTCTGAATTTCACCCCCTTCACCACGGAAATGCCCAATTATCTACTTAAACAATTTTTCTATTTCACATTATAAAGTCTTGCTTGTATGTCAGCAGAACTGTTTTTTTAATGTAATAATTTGTTAAATGGCTGAGTTAATTGACAATTATGGATCCTTTCTTACTCATAACCTGGGCCAAAACAGCAAGAATAATCATATATACATGGATAGTTTAGGTGTTTGTTTCCACCTCCTAAAAGCACTATAATCGGTTGGTTACTTGAAAGTTCCTAAAAAGCCATACTTTACATACATGTATGGGAGAGCATGTAGACTCCACTCAGTCAGTGGCCAAAGGTCAGGACTGAACATCCACACTTCTCATTCACTCCTCACTTGAAGTCACTGGAGGTATGAAATAAATATTGTACTTTTTTTCCTGAATGAGTAACCTTAGAAACATCTGTTCTGAAACATGTGCTTTCCAGATAGCACGTGTAACATGTAAACAAAGCATGTGATACTGGCAACCTTGCATCTTTTCTCTACTCCTAAATCTCTCCAAGGCTTTCAATACTGTGGCTTTCAATACTGTGTCCCACCCTAAACGTCTATCCCAATGCTCTCTACTTGGCTTAACCAACTCTTCCCTACAACAGTTCACTAGTTACCTCTCAGACCTCTATCAATCATTGAAGCAGAACTCCAAGCTCTCTCCCTATCTACCAGTTCGTACTGGTGCTCCTCAAGGCTCCATCCTTGGTCCACTTCTTTTTAACATCTTTATAAATCCTCTCCACACCTCAGCAAGACAAGCTACCCTTATCCAATATGCAGATGATGCTACTTTAATCTGTTCATCAACCTAGCCCATCTTCAAAACATAACACAAGAAGCGTTTATCTCCATCAAAATTTGGCTCACCAATCACCAGCTTCTGCTCAATCCCCCAAAAATGCAACTACTGCTATTCCTACATAATAAATCTCCCCTTCCATATACTAATTTCTCAACTACTTCCCTAAACACTAAAACTGATGTTGTCTCTCACACCAAATTACTTGGCGTTAAGAGTTAACTGCAACATCAAGTTCGATCTGCATACCAACAATTGCATAAAAAAGATCAGCAAAAAATTTGCATGTTGCATAGAGTCAGAAAATTCTTTAATTCCTCCAAAGAAGCTCTTGCCACTATATATCTCCTACCGTCATTACTATATGCCTCCCCAATCCTAACCAGTCTACACTCATCCCTAAAAACAAAACTCAGTCAGTGCTACAATAAGATAGCTAAGCTTGCCACTAGACAGCCCCCCCCCCAGTTATCATGACTGCTCCTCACAGAGTATTACACTGGTTAGAAATCCCCCATCTGTTAACATTTCATCAACTCCTGTTAACTCACAAAATACTGTACTACTCCCATCTGCTCCACAAGCAATATCAGCTTTACTGCTATACTACTCCCCATCTTGTCACATGCCCATCTGCTCCACAAGGAGTATCAATGTTACTGCTATACTACTACCCATCTTGTCACGTACCCATCTGCTCCACAAGCAATATCAACATTACTGCTACACTACTCCCCATCCTGTCACGTGCCCATCTGCTCCACAAGCAATATCAACGTTACTGCTACACTAGTCCCCATCTTGTCACGTACCCATCTGCTCCACAAGCAATATCAACGTTACTGCTACACTACTCCCCATCTTGTCACGTACCCATCTGCTCCACAAGCAATATCAACGTTACTGCTACACTACTCCCCATCTTGTCACGTGCGATCTTCTGACAAGCTCCTACCTGTCTATCTATAAACCACATAAATCTCCTGGATTTGGTCTGTATTCACACTGTGTTGCAAAAACCTGGAATTCTATTCCTGAATCCATCTGGCTTTTTACCCCATTACTCTTCCTTCAAATCTCAACTAAAAGATTACCTATCGAGCAAATGGATCTGCCAGTGCCTTATCCCAGCATAGTTTTTCATTCAATATCTCACAGCTGATATGTGCTCAGAAACTGTCAACACACTGCCTGAAATCTTCCACCCTTTCTACTTTCTCTCTATACTTTCCCTGCTAACTCATTTCTTTACCTCTACCTGTTTTTCCTCTCTCTACACTCTTTCCCTTCTCTCTACAATAACTTCGAGTCCTTTCAGGTAAGTGCCTGTATTTTACAGCTCACTAAAACTACATTTGGTTTACCTTTATTACTTTAACTTTATTATTTTGTATAACAAGATGTTATTGTTTGTTTGATTTTATGCTCTGTACCCATGTTGTATTGTATCTGAATTGAAACGATTAACTTGTAGATATACAAATGTGTTTTTCTGTTTTCTCCCCGGCCTCCGCTGAAAATGGGCTTTTGCCCAGTTGGACTTTCCCGGTAAAACAAATGTCAAATAAATAAACAAACCGTTCTAAGATGGATCATCTTTAATGGGGGTTGTGATAACTGTTAATTCAGGAAAAGATGTTCTAGTTCATATCCATCATTAGTTTACTCAAAAACAAAGCAACTCTCTCTGTTCTTTCAGTGTAAATTACTTGTTTCATTCTCTTCTCTTTGGTTATGAAGCCAAAAAACTAACTGGCTTTTCTGTTTTTGTTTCTGGCTATGCCAGAATTTTTTTCCCTTGCACAATTGCTCATCAGTTCTTTTGATTTAATGCCCACTTTTATGTAGACAGCTAGCCCTCCCCTTACTTTTCCCACAATTCCTTTTTGTATGTTCTATACCCAGAGAGCAATGAAGTTGGTTAAAGAATTCTCATGCTAATTTTGACTTACCCAGCTTGTCAAACTGCCCCTTTGATAAGCATCATCACTTCACAGGGGCAATTCCCTCATTTCTAAGGTACAGCAACTGCTATCTTTATTATATTTTATTATATTATATATTATATTATATTGCACACTCCTGAATAGGAAGGGGAAGGGGGCAGTACAAGGATAAAAATATTTGTTTTAAAACATTTAGTAAATGCAGCTATCTGCTTCATTTTAAACCACAGCAACCCAGGATGCTTTCAAACACTTGTCTGGGATCCTGTGCACTGTGGTACACAACATTCTAGTCTTTCAGTGTAAAATGTCTTAGTGAAACAATTTCTGGATCGCCTTTAAGCTAGTGTGTCAATTTTCAGAAGCATTTTGCTCAGACCACACATTTTGTAACACTGCGGTGGTGGTGCTGCTGTAGCGTTGTCACCTCACAGTAAGACGTCCTGTTCGATTCTCAGCTAAAGCGTCTTCTGTGTGGAGACATGCGTGAATGGGCGTACCTTCGTTGAAGGTTGTGCATCAGGGTTGGCAACTCGGCACATAAAAAATCTACTGCCAATCATTAGGGGACCGGAGTTCCGCTGTGGCGACCCCTAACCGGGAAAAGCCAAAAGACACAACAACGCATTTTGTAACAGTGCCCTGCCATGTAGCAAAGCTTGCCCCTTTTACAGCCATATGGTATATTTACTGGTTTTCTGAGGACTTTACCAGTAATGAGTATATATCACACTGTTTTAGCATTCTATAAACACCATCGACAAATCAATTGCAATTACTGGCTTAACTCTGAAATCAGTATACAGGCTGATGTGCCCTTGAACTTCTTAACATCTTCTTCCTTTAAATAGTTTAAACAATTTACAATGATTCATTCAGCGGTCTTCTTTGGGACTTTTATGCCTCCTACAAAGAGGAATGCAGGCCACATTACAAATACTGGAGTCCATTTATCCATGAAAAGCTCCTGCTACCACACAAAGCTAATGCATCCATCTATGTACTAGCCCCTTAAGTACACATAAAATGCAAATCAAAACTGTAGGGCTGTAACAGTCAAGAGATAAAACAGTAGCAAGCTAAATAATAATAAGGAGATAGGTCGAATCCAGTACCTACACAAAACTGTCATTTATTTATGACATCTCTAGGTGAGTACTTTTGTCCCTAAAAAGGCTACTGTAGAACATATATAATTCAAGTGACAGTGAGACATGCATAGATAAGCATTCAGTTAACTTCAAAACGGAGATATGCAACCATGATGGCTGGAAAAGCCAACAGATAAAGTACAATCTGACATCATCCACAATGTGAAAACTTCAGCAACTGGGCTTCAATAATCATATGGCTAGACTGGTGAAAGGTAGATTGTACCTGCTTGTGGACAATCAGCCAAAAGCCAGTGTGAGCTGAGTGGGCTGACAGCTTCACTCAAACAGGAAGGCTGAGGAAGAGTGCTGTCACAGGATGGTCTGGGAGTTAGAAGGCCAGAAACAAATTGTTTGTCAATGAGGGAGAAGCTCTCTAATCAGAAGGTGACTAGTGGGAAGCCTAGAAAGAGCAGAAACATGACATTCCTTGTCCATGAGCCAGTTTCCATTGTCATGGTCTAACCTCAATCCATTACACTACTCTCCTACTTCGTGTGTTGCAGGTGCAGAGTCCATGCAGAGATACACTACTATTTAATTATTTTTAAACTGCTTTATTGAATTATCATTTGAGACACAAGCAAACTTTCATTTATATAAAAGTAATCAAACCATGTTAACAAGCTCAAATTAACAAATGTTATACATCACATATACTGTTACATATCATAGAATCAAAACAAAATTACATAAATTGTTCAATTCCTGACTTCTCTTAAACTTCATTCCTCCTCCAAAACATTTTTCGATATGTACTGTGCCCACAATTTCCATTTTTTTCTATGTAATTTATTCTAACCCCTTTCTAAAGATCCCACTTCCTGTTCTTTTATCTCTGTTACAACTTTTACTTCAAGTATAGCCAGTTCAGACTTTGATTTCCATTTTCTAGTAACTGGTTTTCTGGTAGCCATCTGAATTAAAACTTGACAAGGGCCTACTATGCACAGGCAATGCAGATCCTATATCCCAAATCAAAAAGTCATTCCCTTAGTTACACTCATTAGTTTACCCAGTATTCCTGACAGACTAACCTGTACGGAGTTTTTAAAGTCTGCCACGCTCATTACACTTGGAGAACATATGCCCACAGGTGCCACTTTCCTTCCCGTTCCTCCTTCAACATTTGCCATCTTACTGGAGAAAAATTATTGCCTGCTTGTGGTATAAAAGTATCTGTGCAAACACTGCCAGGCAAAATCCTAAATCTTCTAGACTTTGTTGCATATTTGGGGGGCATACATCTGTCCTCCTATTGTTTCCTTGTGAACTGCATATCTAATCTCTCTTCCCAGTCTTTTCTGACCTCTTCTGACTGATTCCTATTGTTATTATGCATTGTTTTACATGTCCCTCTAATTATCCCTTTTTATAACAGCAGCTTATGTTCCAGATTCAAATAAAAACTCAAATCAGTGCAGGTCTTTCAGGATTTACCTGTCTCTTTCTCTTTGTCTATACTCAAGAGATCAATCCCTGGTAGAAAAGCAATCATTAGCCTGCAATCCAAATGTCTTCTTGGCCTCTTCCCATTCTATTACTTAGGTTCATAGGTTAGTACTAGGCTAACTGCCCTTGCAAGCCATTTTAAGTCTAGCCAATTATCCCTTGTGAAACTCTAACCCTGCACCTTGTGCTTGTAAGGCAAACACCTTAACGATTAGGCCACCCTCCCAACCCTTTTCCCTGTGTACTAGACTAATGACCACTAGGGCTGCTCGAGTCCATTAGAGACAGGTGCCAAACCACAGATGAATTTCCTGTTCTTCATCCAATTGTCCAAGCTGCACTTGAATTGGGTTAGGCGGGAACTACTTCACATGGATGGGAGCCTATTCCACACAATAGGCAGTCTCTGAGATACATATCTGTTTCTCGAGTAGGTCCTATTTCTATCACAGGCAAGGTTTATATGTTTAGAAAGAGTAATTCTGGTGCCGTTTCTTTTGCAGAAATGCAGGAAGTCCATCCAGAGTAGTGTGCAATGATTACTTGTACGCCAGGCATAGATCCCCTCTCAACAGCCTGTAGGAGACTAAATACAGGGGACAGGGCTATGAGGTGGTCTGGCAAAGGACATGTTATTTACTGTCCATCCAAGTGGTTGTTTCAGAACATGTTATTTATACCCTGTATTCCAACTGTTGGATGTGCATGGTTAGCCACATACAAAGGGGGAACTGTAATCAAGGACAGGTCTGCTGAATGCCAAATACAGTGGAGCATTGACCTCCTTGGACCTACAGGACATGCCTTTGTTTATAAGTTGCAGAACCTTGAATTATTTCCTCACTCCTATGGATACTTTATGGTCAAAGGCTAGATTACTGTCTGTGTGTGCTCTGCTCCCAATTCCCTGACTACTGGGTCGAATCTTAATGGTGTGTTGTCAATATCATGGTTACCACGGGTGGCTGACTTCTCAAAGGATACTATTATGCATGTTTGGGTGTTTAGTTTTAGTCTGTGGCTCCGACACCAGTTATTTGTCTGGGTCAGCCCCTTCTTGGAGAATATTAGTATCAGTAAGGGGAAATCTATGCTCCTAATTTGTAATAGCCTGCAAATTTGGTCAGCCAGAGGCCCTTTGATGCCAAGAAGGAACATTACCAAGACCGATCCCTAAGGAGGTCCGCTAGTGACTGGCCTCTTTGTAGAGGTAGATTCCCCAATTCTAACTTTCTGGGTCCTGTCTGTGAGCCAGCTAGCTATCCACTGGGTAACAAAATGGTTTATGCCTTGATAGTTCTTTACAGACCCACCATTTTAGTCTTTAGTTATCACTTACATCTCCTTTGCACCTACATCATTTGCCTGAGAAATAACTGATTTTTCCTTTAACAAAAGAAGAAAATATGCTGGATAGGGTTTGCTTTGCTATTTACAACCTGCAAGATAGAGCAGTACACTGAAGACATTGCATCCAGCATATCAATATTTACAGACCGCAGCATTTAATTAAACCCTCACAGTTCTCATGACAACTCATTACCTCTATAGTAGAAGATTTGCCTCATTTGTTACATACAATCAAATTTGGTGACTGTTATGCTACAGCTGTCATTTCTGAATATCAAAACGAGGAACATATGTTAAGTACATGCCACTCTTTACTAAATCTGTGGCTCGGACTTGCTTTCACGTGCATCTGTGGTGGTTTCCTAAAAACAGCAACTATGTGCTTCCACTAGTAATCATATAGTACAGAAGTGGGACATTTTGACTGGAGTACAGACCTCAGACTTACGACGGTCTCTAATGTATGGAGAATGTTTGCTGCCTATGCAGGTACTTGCCAATACAGCTGATATATCAGAGAGAGAAAGCAACTCTCTCTCTCTCTCTCTCTCTCTACAGCAATGAATCATTAATGCCAAAGTTCAGAATATGTGAAAATAAAGCAACAGTCACAGACCATTTTCTTGTCTTCTAAAAAATGCAGTTACTGCATGTGTCGCTTACAGTTGTGTACACTTATCATAAATGTAGATGTTCGAGTGCATTCACTGTTGCAGTCATCACACTTGGGTTATCCTGCCAAGGGTAGCCCTCAGTCGGCCCAAATACCAGAGGCTTAGTATTTCTGTGTCGGTTGCTGTCGCTCCAGGACTGATGTCAGGTCGTCAGTGGTATAACAGGCAGCTGACGCCATTATATCAGTTTTTCTTGCCCCAAATGTCAGAAGCCCCCTAATAGGGAACTAGGTTATGGTGGAATAACACCTCCAGTAGAAAATAAATACCAATAGCCCTGTAAAGAGTGATGTAGAGAGAGAGAGAGAGACAAGGGGGCTGGAGGGTGGGAAACCAGGACTGCAACAGTGAATACACTCGAACATCTACATTTATAGTAAGTGTACACAACTGTACTATGTTCTTCATGTTTCACTGTTGCTGTCATCACACTTGGGTTGATTCACAGAGCTGAAGAAGGGTGGTGGCAGTCAAGAAGATTTAGGGCTGGCTAGAATGCCCTGTAGGAGTGCGGTTGCAAATCCTACCCTTTGGAAAAGATAGGCAGCTGGTAATGCTTGGTGAAGGTATGAACAGAACTCCATGTTGCAGCTTTCAGGATGTCCCTGGTAGGGACCCCACTGAGAAAGGCTGCAGAGGTTGAAGTTGCCCTTGTGGAATGGGTTCTGATCCCCAGTGGGGGTGGTTTCCCATGGTGTTTGTAACTGAAATGGATACAGTGTGCTATCCATTTGGAAATGGTTTGTTTTGATATGGCCTTGCCCTCTGCCCCTGGTGCAGAGCTGACAAGTAACTGGTCAGATTTCCTAAAGGGCTTAGTCCTATCCAGACAGAATCTGAGCTGTCTGCGCACGTCTAAAGAGTGCAGGATCATTTCCCCTTTATTTTGAGTTTAGGGAAAAAGGTGGGCAAATGAATAGATTGGTTGAGAGCCACACTGGACACCACTTTAGGCATGAAAGTTGGTTTAGTCCTGAGGGAGACCTTGTCAGCATGAAAAATTATGAAGGGTCCATCAGCCATAAGTGCTTGCAGCTAAGACACTCTTCTAGCTGAAGTGATAGCCAGAAGCAAGGCTGTTTTCCAAGAGAGGAATTTTAACTTGGCTGAAGCTGCAGGCTCAAAGGGGGGTGGTGTGAGCTTTTCCAACACAAAGTTAAGGTCCCAAGCAGGGGTAGGGGTTCGTCTTGGTGGCCTTAAGTTGTTGGCCCCTCTAAGGAACTGCTTGATGAGAGTGTGTGAAAAGAGAGGTGGGCTCAGTGCTGTAATGTGCAGAGATGGCAGAGGGGTGTATTTTAATGGAAGAGAAGGATAGGCCCCTGTGGAATAGGTCTGCTAGGTAATCCAGGATGAGAGGTAAGGAGGTCTGTGCTGGGTCAGCTCCTTTAGTCTGGATCCAGGAACAATACCTTTTCCACTTGTCAGCATAGGATTTTCTAGTGCTGGTTCATCTGGCTTCACGTATAATGTCCAGGACCTGCTTGCTTAGGCTGGCCACTGGAGAAGTCAAGGAATAAGCCACACTGCCAGGTTCAGGGTCTGTAATTGTGAATGCAAGAACTCTCCCTCCTGCTGAGTCAGGAGAGTTGGAATCTGAGGGAGGTGCCATGGAGGCAACAGTGACAGAATGCAGTAGTGGGTACCAATGCTGGCATAGTCAGTCTGGGGCAATCAGGATTGCCCTTGGTCTTTCCATCCTTGTTTTGAGTAATACTCTTGTAAGAAGAGGTACAGGGGGAAATAAATAGAGAAATTTACCCATTGGAAGGATAGGGCATCCACTTTCCAGGCCTTGCTGCGAGGTTCCCTGGTGCAGAATTTGCTGAGCTGGTGGTTGTAGGTGAGGCAAATATGTCCACCTTTAAAATAAAATAGAAATAGGACCATTTCTGGGTCACAAGGCTGAAGATGTTGTGGTTTAATTACCAATCGTGTGGGTCTAGGAGATTTCTGCTTAAGTTGTCTGCCAGAGAATTTTGGTTGCTTGGCAGGAATTGTGCTAACAGGTGAATATGCATGGCTGAGGCCATGTTTCAAAGGGTCATGGCTAGCCTGCAGAGTGGGTTTCCCCCTTGCTTGGTGATGTACCACATCACTGTGGTGTTGTTGGTTTTGATTAAGAGGGGTCTGGAGAGAGTAGGGATCTGAAAGATGTCAGTGCATGCTGAACAGCTAGCATTTCTTTTTGGTTGATGTGCAGATGAATTTGATTTGTGCTCCAGTGGCCCTGAATACACCTGCCATCCAGGTGTGCACCCCAGGCATAGTCTGATGGATCTGTGGTTAGAGTCTGGGTGGCGTGGGGTTGTGAAAAGGGAAGTCCCTTGTTGTGGTTGCATGCTGCTGCCCACCAAAGAAAATCTTTCCTTAGACAAGGTATCATAGGTATAACAGTTTCCAGGTCCTGAGACTGTTAACACCAAAGGCTTTTTAAGTACCACTGAAGTTTCCTCATATGCAGTCTGGCATATGGAATTAGTAGAATGCAGAAGGCCATGAACCCTAGAGCTTGCAGGATTTTCCTTGCAGACAACTGGGTTCTGATAGCTATTTGAAAGAAGTAGCCTGTCAGATAGGCTTGTTTTTCTGGAGTAAGGAATGCCATTTAGGATGCGGTGTCCGGGCTTGCTCCCAGGAATCCAATTTTTTGACTGGGGACTAGTTTTGATTTATTTTCGTTTATAGTGTACCCCAGTCAGGTTAGTAGGTCCTTTACAAATGGCAGGTGCTGCAACAACTTTTCCCTACTGTCTGCCTGACTCAGGCAGTCGTCCAAGTAAGGGTAAATTTGAATATTTCTTTGTCTGCAAAAAGCAATGGCTGGAGCCAGTCATTTTGTGAAAACTCTGGGAGCAGTGGATAAGCCAAAGGGAAATGCAGAGAACTGATAATGCATGGATCCTTCCCTGAAACATAGATATTTCCTGCAAGAGTCTCTGATTGGGATGAGCAGATAGGGCCTCTTTTAGGTCTAGGGTGGCTAACCAGGCATCTTTGGACAGCATAGGGAGAAGCTGCTGTAGGGTGAGCATTTTGAATTTTGGTACCACCAGGAAGGTGTTTAGAAGGATAGATCCAAGATTGGGTGCCAGGTGTCCTCTTTTCTGGGTAGAAGGAAAAGTTTGGAATAGAAACCTTGGCCTATCTGTTCTGCAGGAACAAGGTGAATTGCCCTCCTGGAGAGCAGGGAATGAACTTGGATTTGTGCCTCTGCCCACTGGCTTGGAGGAGGATCTGGGAATACTTTTGGGGTTGGCAGCATATGGAAATAAAATCTGTACCCCTGAGACACTATGTTGAGGACCCATCGATCGTTGGTGATGGAGGCCAAGTTTTTGCATGGGAGGCATGTTTTCCTCCTAGGGGCACAAGAAGATGGGCAGAGGTGAGGGGTGGAGTTGAGAAGTCATTGTGAATTCTTTCCATAAGGGGGCGGCTTAACACTCCCTGTTTTAGAAGTGGAGGTACTCCATTGCTCAGATCTCGGCATACCCTGAGACAGCTGTTGGGGGGGTCAGCTTCCCCTAGGTCTAGTCTAAGGTGGCCTTGAGGGGGCTGGAAAGGACCAATGTTTTGAGGGGCAATGCCTACTGAATCTAGGAGGCTGGATTTGCAAAAAGTCTTTAACTGTCTGCATAGACTTAACTTTTTCTTCCATCTTTTTAAAAACCTGTTCTGCTTTGGTGCCAGATTGTCTTTGTACAGTGGTGCGTCCAATAATTTTGATTTGACATGGTCTGGCAAGGTTTGCTCCTTAAGCCAAGCATGCCTTCTAAGTAGAGAACCTGTGACTGCTGCCCTGCAGGATGCTTCTAGTGCGTCAAACCCACATTGCAGGGTATGCTTACTAACTTGGATTGCAGAATGCATAAGCTCCTGTAATTCTTTATTTTCTGCACAGTCAGTGAAGGTAGACATTTCTTTGTTTAATATGTTCCATAGTATGTTGCTGGAATTTCAGCATGTGGAACTGACTATTTAATGCTCTAATGGCAAGAGTTGCAGAGGTGTATACTTTTTTACCCCATCTGACTAAAGTTCGGGAATTCCTGTCTGAAGGAGTGGGATTCTTGGCTGTGGTTGCTTTTATTCCATAAAAATCATCATTCACAACATCCAGAACAGGAGGAACAGCTAAGGGTCTGTGCTGTGGTAAATCTAAAAATTCCCAGAGTCTCTTTTTGGACTGAGGATAATCCTGGCATTCCCAATGAAAATGCTCTCTCAATGTATGTAGGGTTTCACCAAAAGAAAAATCTTCTGGAGGAGAGGCAGAAGGAATGGATTCCTCTGCATCTGAATCCTCACAAGCATCTAAGGGCATGTCTTCATAATCAGAAACCTCATGGTCGGACTTTTGATCAGATAAGGCTGCTGGGGACAAGTCTCTTTTCCTTTTAGCAGAGGTAGGCTGGCTTCCTCTAATCAGCATGAGAAGGTCTTCTGCCATTTTAAGCATCTGAGATTGAGGCATGGAAGCAGACGCTTGAGGTTGGGTCATCATTTTTTTTATGCGTAGTTCATACTCTGGGCCTTAGAAACTCTGTAGTTTTAGAAAGAACTGAAAACACAAAAGAAGTCATTGGTTTGTGTAGAATATGGGTAGTGCGAAGAACTTCCTCACAAGCTGGTGCCTGCACAGTGGCTCTGGACCTATCCAAGGTAGAGACATCCACAGGTTCCATAGTCAAAGAGTTTCGGACTCCGAACAGGTCTCGGTAGGAGCCTGTGAATCCATAGAAGCAGGCATCAGGGGTTGTTGAAAGCGTCTCACTGAGTAGCGACGAACTGTCGGCTAGCTTAACAGAAGCATCGTTGGCAGTTTTGGACCTGTGCAGTCTGTCTCTATCTTTATCCTTACTTTTTTTGGAATATTGGAAGTTGGAAGGCTTACCATAGCCATTTCAGAATATGGAGATCGAGAGCGAAAGTATTTAGCTACGATAAGGGCCTGATGACGAATAGTCGTAGCTTTGAACAAAGCACAAAACCAACACAGAGGGATGTCGTGGTCTGGGCCTAAACAGGTGATGCAGTAAGAATGGAAATCTCGGTGTGGTATTTGCTTTCCACAGGCAAAACAATTGTTAACGTTTTCTGACATTGGTTAGAGCAAGAAAAAAGGATCCCCAATGGGGTACTTAGCTTTAGAAGGCTTCAACTTCAATTTCGGAAATGAAAACCCATGTAGCGGTTGACCGACACTCGTGCAAACTGCTTCGGCTTTGGGCTCCTCGGCAAGAAAGACTGATGTAATGGCGTCGGCTGCCTGTTTTTATACCACTGATGACCTGGCTTCAGTCCTGGAGTGACAGCAACTGACGCAGAAATACTAAGCCTCCAGTATTTGGGCCAACTGAGGGCTACCCTTGGCAGGATAACCCAAGTGTGCTGACTGCAACAGTCTAACACGAAGAACATTTGTCCTTTTTACATAATAAAATAATTTTTACTTGGCTATGCCTTGTGAAAAAAACACAGAATGCAATGGTAAATCCACAGCAACTACACAAGGCCATAATTTACTACTTAAATGCACAGTTATACAAACCCACTAGACCTGTTCATTGTTACTACTAAATAATCACTGCTGTAAGCTCCACACCCAATTACCAGAGCAAAACTGCATGGGAATCAGAAAGACTGTTGCTTTCATACTGTATTCTTCGGAAGACAAGAGGAAAATGTAGCACTAGTTTATACAATGAATCAAAAAATAAGTAAGGAAAACAGCCAAAGAGTATTCCTGAGTTTTGTACAAGACCGTATCCCAACTTTTAACATCTTGCTGCACTCCAACAGGAAAACAGAAAAGACAAAGGACTAAGATGAATGTACTGTGATCGGCATTGCACAATCCAGTGTCCATATAACTAACAAGTCACAGCTAGAAAAAATGCAGTGAGATTACCCCATTTTTGTTAATGTTAAAAACGATTTGTTAACTTAAGTCCATGCATTACACACAGCTATGTATGAAGAATGGTACACATATATTAAGCAAAGTTTCTACCTCATGGGAGCACTGTAGAAACAGTCTTTGTGCACCATTTCTTATACAATAAATGGTGAGCAACACAAAAAGTTACATGCTGCAAAGAGAAGTAAATCCATGTTCTGAACAGCAGAAGATGCACACACTTGACCAGCACTGCAGGATACATTTAAGTGACTTGCCTGACACAGTGATAGTCACTACAAATGCACTCAGTCAAACCAGTGACTAATAAATAAGCATGACTAACTAGAAAACTAAATACAAACCTTTGTGATCTCCAGCTACTATGTGAAGACAAATGGCAAAAGATAAGTCATTAAAATCACAAAAGAAAAAATGTTTTCAAGAAGGTTAGGGTTTTATCACATAGCTTTAGTGAAAGCAAAGTAAAATGTCATGCAAACGGCTTGCAGCAACTAAACAGAACAAGTATTTTTTTTTTTCAAACGGGGAGGTCAAAAGAAATTATTTTTCAGAAAATTAAGGTTAAAGCATGCTTTAGATAAAAGTACATCAAACTCTGAAAAACCATGCAAGGCACAACAAAATAAAAAATCTTCAGATTCTGCCAGTGCCATAATTGTTGTGATTTGCCAAGTGGTTTAGGTTGCAAAATTAGTTAAATACTAGCTGTAATTTGTGCTATCTCGCTTAGTCAAACAACAAAAGGAGCATAAACTGCCCTTTGAAAATCATGATCTGCATTATTCTCTCACTTGGCTACTTTAATGCTAAATCATTTTAATACCAGTCATTTTTTTCAGTTATGGCAATGGACTGTGCAAATTATATTTCACACCAAGATCATGAACCTTCATTTGATGAAGCCCCATATCCCGAAGACACAGACTCTATATTACAAAAAGAAAATGACCAAAATATAACAGGTTAGTGAACAAAAAATACAATGTTAATTAATAAAAAATATATTAATTAATGTTAAACAATGAATCTTTACATCTGTAAAAATGTAATACAAAAACAACACACATAAATTTAAGTAACACATTTACGTTATTTATTATTTGTTTTAGAATTAATATGGAAGAAACTCTTGTAGAATGAAACAAGATCCCATTTCAAAACACTACACTGCACTTGTGTTAGGGTACAGGTGAGATGTTAGAAAAATTATCAGCACCTCCACTGCAGTACAAAGATGCATGGGTTCAGCTGAGTAGCCAGCTATAACTGGGAAAGGACACTGTCTTATTAATGCCCTTTGACCAATACGCAGCATGCTAGCTGAAGCAAAAAACGTGCTTGATTATTATTTTTTTTCAAACAATTTTCCTTTAGCACAATAAGTCCTGGCTCAGCATTAAGTTGTCCATACACAAAAGAAAAATAAAATACACACACACACATTATATATATATATATACATACATACATATATATATATATATACATACATATATATATATATATACATATATATATATATATATATATATACATATATATATATATATATACATATATACATATATATATATATATATATATATTATGCCATACCTCTCAATCATTCTGTATTCAGCAGTGTTCTGATTTTAAAATTGGTGTTGTTTGTTCTACTGTTCAGATTTACTGTTTGATAGCACTGTTTTATTATTGCAATTGTCTAAGCCAGTTAAGATGTCTGTCAAAAATATGTACAGAGTCAACAACTCACCATGGGTTTTTATCTACACTGTGCTATTGGTCTCTTCATCAGACCAACAGTTTAAAATAGCACAGTGCAGCTGGAAGTTGGCTTTGCTACTTTTTAAGCCAGTGGATCAGCTTACCAGCAGGCTTAAGCATATATATATATATATATATATATATATATATATATATACACACACACACACACACACACACACACACACACACACACACACACACACACACGTATAGATAGATATATGCATGCACAAACGAAGAAATGATACAGGTGCACTAGAAAACTGTTAACAAAAATCACTCTAATGACAGGAAATTACATTTCAAAATCACTGGCATAATTCCCAGACTACATGTCTAGAAAATGGGATTTCATTTTTGTTTTTTTGAACTGTAGATCACTGTCTTAGACTTAGGCCTTCACAAACATTGTCAAAGCCCCTTTTTCTCAACATGTCCTATGCTTTGGATTCTTTGCCTGTAGAAGATATTTGGGGATGGCAACCGTTTTAAAGTCATATAGACTCATACATGCGAGTCTAGTAACAGCAAGACTGAATGTACAAAAATAGATTATACAGAGTCCAAACTTGCTGGGTTTCAGAGTACTTCTCTTTCTCCAGAACATGGTGATGTTGGAGTTATTACAAGTAGCAGTGGTGTGGGGCTGTAGCCTCCCACATTGTTCCTGTGTGAAAAACTGTTTACTATCAAAAATGTGGAACAGCATTTAAGTGAAACTGGGATGGTAGAATGTGTGTTTTTCAGTTTCAGCAATTTTGTTTGCGTCTTTCGGCTTTTCCCGGTTAGGGGTCGCCACAGCGGAACTCCGGTCCACTAATGATTGGTAGTGGATTTTTACGTACCGGGTTACCAGCCCTGATGCACAACCTTCAATGAAGGCATGCCCCATTCACGTATGCCTCCACACAGAAGACGCTCTAGCTGAGAATTGAACGGGACAATGTCTTGCTATGAGGCGACAATGCTACCGCAGCACCACCACCGCAGTTTTTCAGTTTCAGCAATGACGCTCCGGAAATGTTCAAATCCACATTAGCAAATTGTAGTGTCCATTCACTAATATGGGACTGATGTACTGATAACAGACTGCACTACAATAGGTTTGGGAAAGTCACCCTTTTCCTCACTGTAGTGCGATCTCAGAGTTGGAATATATAATATGCAGGGGATGTGGGGGTGAAGGGGGGCTTGCCTCCCTGCAAAACTGTAAAAAGTTGTGTTGTAAACAACTCCTATAGCAGCTTCAGCACAAGTGCCTGAGGATCTGATGTCACCACCTGACATTTTGAATAAGTTTGAATGTGGATGTCAAGGTGATGATTACCAACATTCTGTAAAAGTGAAATTTTCAAATTTGAAATGTCAGTTTGGGCAATTTAACAGATTTTGTTTTGAGATTCAACATTTTGATAGTAAACCACGAAAAACAACCTTAAAGTAAAAAACAGAGATTGTCAAAATTCACCAGTTTCACTTTTTTGTTTTTGTTAATTCCTGAACTCAGAATTATGGGTCTTTGGATTACAATAAGGAGTCTTACAAGACTGTAAACTTCTTGGCAATCTTGAAGGAAATTAGGTTGATTAAATTATGGGCTTTTAAGATTTGGATCAAGTCCTTCATAATTTCCTGTACCCTGCAAAACCAAGCATGGTGACCAGGTTGAAGGGTGAGCATTAACTTCATGGCTAGATCCAAGTATTGCTTTAAAACGTGGAACTGCTAAGAGCTTAGATTCCTCCAAATACATGAGGTCTGCATAATGTTTCTTTGGCAAGGACACCTCTCTGTCCTCATTCACCACATATCTGATTCTCTCTAAAATAAAATCAGATATTCTCTCTACACCAGAACCAAAAGTAAAGACTTCAGAGGACATTCCTAAGGAAAATTCATCTTCAAAATCATAACCCAGCCTGGTGGGATGCATGAAATGATCCATGTTGTGAAACAAAAATGATTCTGTCATCGTCAAACTCTGACTCCTGTTCTCCTTCCAGAGTTAGAAAAGGAACAGACATAGAAGAGGATGGCTTTCTTTTCTTTTTTGATTCAGAAAACAAGAAAGAGGAAGAGGATGCAACTGATCAGTACATCAGCATGGGGAAATATAGTCTTAAATGAAGGCACAGGTTAATATGCATGCCAAAAACTTTGTATTCATTAGAATTAGCACAATTTCTCTATAGTCCTAAACTATAATCACAGTTTATAACCATTTAGATAAATTCACTGAACTTATATGTACAAGTAATAGAATGTGTACATAGCAAATGCAAGCTTAATTCTACCATTTTATCACTTAAAATGCTGTGTGATGTTTACTGAGAGCCATACAGTTTTAATACAAATATTTCTTATTAGACGTACCTTCCACCTCTCCACCAGATGATGCAATCTTAGATAAATTCAAATATGCTGTTCCAACGCAATCATTTTTGGTCAGTCGATCCCTATAAGGTTATCAATACAATTGCTTAAAGTTCTCTCAAAAATGTTCATATTCTGAGAGCAAAAGTAATTATACTCTAAATAATACGTCGCCATCTCACAAACATTTTCTTACATATAGTGTACTAGAATTAGAGCCCAGCGCAGTTCTTTATATGAAAATATAATTTAAAAATGTAGCATAATAATTTCAGCCACTCCATTTTTCCAAAAAAACATGATCACTTTTCTGAGGTATAATGAAACTGCACAACTATTTTTCTACATATGCAACAAAATTTTCTGCAATAAGCAGGAGGGGAAAAAGGTTCAGACTGTGAAGGAAAAAGGTTCAAGCTGCCTTTTTTTATTACAGATTGGCATTAAATGAAAAACATACAAATGAAATTTTTGAACCAACCAGTGGATTTAAGTTTTTCTCTTTCTGTATGTTTACATTCATAGAACGGAGTTTATCTCAAACATTTGTCTTTCAGAATTTGCTCATAGGCTACAGATTTTAAAACTCTAGTATAACGGACTATTTTACAGTATCAGCTTTAAATTAGGAACAATATTACCTTCCGTATGGAGACATACATTATACTGAGTCCACATACAAAGTCACAGACACATACTGATGATGGTAATGTACACAGTACTGTAACTACTATTGTACCAGCCTGCATGACTACTTGGAAAGATAAATGCAAGCAGCTAGTAATGTATACGGAAGGAATACCACATGAAAGAGGATGGTTATGCTATACTGCAAACATGAAGGCCACAGGAAAGAGAACAAGATGACATTAGCACTAACACTTGTTGATAAGAACAAGGTGACACAAAATTCTATCATGGCATAATTGCAAGCCAACTTTTCAAAGGCCGATAGGTCATATGCTTGATAGTGTACTTGTGAAAAGCATATACAACACTATATAGCCCTCAGTTAGAATAGTATATTTCTACCTGTCATATCTCCAATAAGAGTAGTATTGTTTGTGTACTCCTCCAGTTAATAAAGTTCATCAACACAACAATGAATTGAAATGACAATGGAACAAATGCAGGTGACAAAATACTACCACATGATGGCGCACTGCTTAAATGGCATTAAATATACTGATCCCAAGGATATTGCCAATATCCTGGCAGATCGACTCAGTGAAAACTTCATCCTCCTCTCACTCCCTAAAGGGCCCATCTCAATACCGAAAGATTGCCAAATTCTGGTAATAATGGCCACACAGGTAAAAAATGCACTATCCAATGTTAAGAATACAGCATCCATGGGACCAGACGACATCCCGGGCTGTGTACTACATGAACTACAAAATGAACTGGCACCTCACCTAAGTGTCATGTTTAATCATAGCCTCACCTCAGGCTTCGTGCCCACTGAGTGGCGCACAACTACAGTTATCCCATTCCACAAGAGGTGATCCACCTTGGATCCCAGGAACTACCACCCCATCAGTCTGATGAGCCTGATCTGCAAGGCCATGGAACGTATTATCATGGAACTTATAAACAAAGACATTGACAACCATCAAACACTGGACCCCACACAGTTTGGGTTCGTGAAGGGCTGATCTTGTCTCCTGAACCTGACTGACTTCTTCAAGTCGTCTCCAGAGCTGTGGACAAGGGTAAGGTGGTCCACACAACCTATCTGGACCTCGCCAAGGTCTTCAACACCATCCCCCACTCTGGAATCATAGATAAAACTTACTAAGCTGGGCATTAATCCCTACATCACTTGATGGGTTGCCAACTGGCTTACTGATGGAACCCACACTGTAAAAGTAGCCAACTCCAAATCCAGCTCCAGACGAGTGGAGTACCTCAGGGTTCAGTCCTGAGACCACTCTTGTTTGGCATCTACTTCTCTGAAGTACAGGCCAATGCTTAGGGACTTTGGCTAACAAAGTTTGCAGACGACTGCAAATTGGGAGCCATTATTGAATCCCCAAATGATGTGGATATTCTACACAAGGGCCTTACAGAAACATATGCTTGGTGCCAGAGCCATGGCCCCAAGCTCAATGCCAAGAAATGTATAGTTATCCCCTTTGGGAAAAAACATGTACCCATGAATTACCACATAGGTGGCAGTACACTAAACACCAAAAGTGTGATAAGAGACTTAGGGATACAGGTGAACAGTGGTCTCACCTTCGATAACCACATCGCCACAACAGTCACAAAATCCTTCTATGTGGCACACCTCATCACTAAGGGCTTTTCATCCAGAAAAAAGGAGGTCATTGTCCCACTGTACTCATCCCTCATTAGACCCATTATAGAATACAATGCCCCATTTGGTATGTACCTCTCAAGACATCTGCAACAACTGGAAAGGCCGCAGAAATACCTCACAAAAAGAATCACAGGCTTAAAGCAGATGCCCTATGCTGACCGTCTAAAAAACTCTACCTATACTCTGTCGCATATAGTCTACTCCGTAGCGATCTCTGCTTAACATACAAGGCCATGTCAAACCCAGAGCTGTTGGACATGCTACACAAAGAAATCCCAATCCCTCAGAGAGACACACTCCAGGGATCTAAACCTTGTAATCACAATGAACAAAACATGCTGGAGGGATAGGTTCCTGACCCAGAGACTTCCCAGACTCTGGAATAAGACTGCCCATACATACCAAGCAGAGCGCCTATTTGGCCCTCTTCAAAAGGAACCTTGATGATTGTAAGGGAGATAGGAAATTCACCCCGGGGATAATGTCAGATGCCCTGCTAGACAGGTTTCCAGGAAAGTAAATACTGTGGGAAGAAATAGCCAGGGAATTGTTCTGGCTAGGCTTGTATAGGTCCAGGGGCCGATAGCCTAGTACCAACATATGAACCTTTCTAATTACAAATGAATGTAACAATTTAGCAATGTAGCCTAGTACCAACCTATGAACATTTCTAATAATAACTGAATGTAACAATTTAGCAATGCAAAGATCTCCTTGTGCCACGAATACGGCAACATATATGAATTATGCATTAGATTGGCAATAAGAGCAAGGTGCAACTTTATAATGCAGGTAATGTTGCACATTACTGATGCTAAGCACAATCACTTCTTCAAAACATAATTAGATATTTAAAACACTTTTAATAATAATGAGGCTGTGAGGATTCAATTTAATCAGAAATATGTACTTCCTTGAATGAACATACTTTTACAGTTTTGGACAGTTGATAACAGAATCCTCCTAAGCTTTGTGGAGAATTGTGTGCTTCTGTGTATGAATGATATCACCGAACATTTTGCACTGATGTGCAATAAAACGGACAAGAATAAATGGGCCTTTCCCTCTCCACTCAACAGTGGTTCCATAGCTATTTAAAAGATAGACAACAATGTCTAAAAGGGCAGGGCAATCTCTCCCACAACCTACCAAACACAAGGGTTCCTCAGGGCTCCATTCTTGGACATCTCCTCTTCAATACCTTTATAAATAGCCTTCACACTGCTTCCCACCAAAGCTCCTTAATTCAATACACAGTTGATTCTACTGTCATCTCCTTCTCAAATAATATAACCCACCTTCAGCAAATAACACAAACTACCTTCTCCTCCATTGAAACTTGACTACACAATGCACAACTTCTACTGAACCCCAATAAAACCCAGCTCCTCCTTTTTACACTCAAGACATTATCAACTGACTATGATCTTCTCACCAAGTAATATTCGAACTGAAGTGGATTGCCATGCCAATCTATTAGGAGTGGCAATAGACACATTTTCCCTTGATTTACACAAACAAAATGCAATCAAAAAAGCACACAGCAAACTAGGGATGCTCTATCACCAGAAAAGCCTTATGGATACAACTACCAAACCTACACTGGCCACCACCTAACTTGCTCCCTTCTCTACTTTAGGAGTTCCCATTCTGACCAATTTTCAGATTACCCTAAATAATAAACTTGAACCCTGCTATAATAAAACTGCTAAATTTGCTGTAGGTGCACCTCATTACAAACACCACTGTACTACCTTCAGAGCCCTTAACTGACTCGAATGCCCACATCTCCTAAACTACCTACAGCTAACTATGGCCCACAAAGTTATATATCAACCCAAAAATGGTCTTGCTCTAAAATTCACTCCTCCAAATCTATATACCTATCAGGGCTGTCCAATCTGAAGATAAGCAGCTTGTAACCTTATACAGACCAGACAAAAAAGCTGGACAGTGTCTCTACTCTAATGCTGTTGCAAAACTCTGGAATGCCCTACCAAGTAAACATCAGAGCAGTTTCAAACCTCAGGAGTTTTAAACTCACTCTAAACAATTTCCTTCAAAAAACAAGTACCTGCCCCTGTCCCAAAACTACTTAGCTAGTCACCCCTCACTTTTCCCCACCTTTATATTTCCCTTGTTCTATTTACTCTTACACTGTCGCAAAACTCTGAAATGCCCTACCAGTAAACATCAGAACAATTTCAAACCTCATGAGTTTTAAACTCACTCTAAAGAATTTCCTTCAAAAAAAAAAAAAAAAGTATCTGTCCCTGTTCCACACCTACTTGGCTACCCCCTGACTGCCTCCACCTTTATATTTCCCTGTCTCCACTTTTTGTCCACACACCTCATCCCTGTAAATACCTTCATCCTAGCACTTTCTTCCCCAATTCCCTCTTACCTCTTCAGTACATTCTCACTCCACCCACAATTCCACTGCACCCCTCCCCATCACCTCCATTTCTTCAGTACACCCCCTCTTAGGGTCTACATCCCCTCTAACAAAATTCTACATTCTGCTTCACCTAGCTAAACCCTATACAAGACTTACTTCCTCACTCTAACACCCAACTTTCGACCCAAGCCCAATTTTCCTCTCATTACACCTCCTTTTTAACCTGGTTACACCTTATATTTCTCTTTCTCTCTGACTATTCAGTGGGACACACGTTATATATTACTGCTATAAGACTATTATTATAAAGCTAACCCCAGAATATCTCATCCTCTCTGTAATCAGCTTCTACCTTTGCTAACTTAATCCTTACATAAAAGTATACCAGTTATCTATCATGTATGCCTCAGGAAATTTTTATAATAATTGTTAATTCAATACTTTCTAAATTTTGATACATACTGTTGTGGAGCTTTTCCCCCCTGGGCCTCCACTGAAAATGGGTTCCTGACCAAGTCAGACTTTTCTGGTTAACAAACGTCAAATAAATAAAATTCTGTACCAATTTTGTGTCATTAATAATGTTATTTTACAGACACAAAACAGCATATGCTAAAACAAGAATCTCCTCTTATGAGTCGCAGCCAATTGCTGAGTGATCCAGCAAACAACCACCTGTAACTGCATTGCTTTCACGGGAAAAGGGGGGGGGGGGCTGGAAGTAAATTGCCCCGGTTTCCTCCATATCACACATGCATGCACTCACATCTATGGACAATTTTAGATTCCCCATGAATAACTATGATAGTACTACTCAGAAGAACAGAAACGAGTATATGGATTATTGGTGTGTGTTAATTATTAAACAAGTTTTAAACAAACCAACAGATAAGTGTTAGGGTATAGAGTAAAGATCGGCAGACTTTTACTCTGTAGGGAATTTTTAGAACCTACCAACTCCTAACAGCCCCTTCCCCCCAAACAATGTTCCCAGTAACCTCTCTCTTTCCCCTCACACACTTCCAGCAGTTGCTATCTCTCTATGGAAGAATTCTCTGAAGTGTGCTTGGGATATAAAATTTACCTATGCAAAGACTTCCAAGCAAAGGTTCAAAAATGTCTGCATTTTGTTACATACTTGCAAGCCACATGTATGTCCTCCCATTATAACTTTGTATACTGCCATCCCACTCTGTATTCAAAGACTTTTCTAACCTCTTGGATTGAGTTTTATAGTTATCATGCAATGTTGTATAGGCCCTACTAGTTATCCCTTTTTAACAGCAACTGTTCTAGACTCCGTTAAAAGCTCTACCACAGCGGTTTTCACTTAGCACTTCCCCATTCCTTTCTGTTTGCCTGTACCCCATTATCATTCCATGGAAGAGAATACAGTCTTGAGCCAGTACTCCCAAATGTCTGCTTGCCCTAATCCTGCTCTTTTACCCCTCACTCTCTGATTAAATGCATATATTATATAAAGCATTAGAATCCCTTCCTTTCTGCAAGTCTCAGGTCCAGGATGACAGGAGACAGAGAACATCCCCTGGTACCTGTCCCAGTGGGGTAATGGAAAACAGAGACACAGATACAAATCATAATGAGGGGGAAAGGAGCCAGTAATTATAGGTGAACCTCTATCATTACGGTGACTATACTCTCAGAACTGTACTGTGTTCTTCACATAGATCATTGTTACAGATGTATTTATGGCATACAAGATTCTTAAAGCAGTATCCACATCATAATGTGAAAGCCTAGAGTAGGCCCTGCAGGATAACTAATACCAAACCCTGTCCTGTCCTGTTCCTGGACTTTGAGTATATCATACATTTGGAAAAGGTATGGATGAAGGACTATGTAGCAGCCTTGCAGATACTCTGGGTGGGGACATTCCTAGGAAAAGTCACGGAAATAGTAGCTGCTGTGGGGTTCAATGTTCCTTAAGTTGCCCCTTTAAGGTTTTTTTAATGCTTTTCATAGTAGAACAATGCAACTTAGCCAGCCATTTAAGAAAGCATAAATGGTGAATAGCCTGCCTTCTTTACCTGGGACAAGCAGATTAAAGAGCTTTTCTACCAGCCTAATGCCTTTGTTTCCGTCAATGTAGTAAATGAGCTGCCTGTGTACATCTTATGGATGGATTTTTTTTTTGCCATCTTTATTTTCCAGCTTTGCAAAAAACGGCAGGCAAGTTGGATACTTTGGGAGACCTCTGAGATTATCACTACTGGCATGAAAGGGCTGGGTCTTCGGGACAGCCTAAATCAGAGACTGGCAATGGCTCCCACCACAGTGAGGCCTGCAACTCTCAAGTTCTTCTGGCTGAAGTAATAACCACCAAATTTCCATTTCCTAGGACAAGAAAGTACAGTTGTGTACACTTACTTACCATAAATGTAGATGTTCGGGTGTATTCACTGTTGCAGTCATCACATTTAGGTTATCTGCTTGCAGTAGCCCTCAGTCAGCCTGATTATCAAAGTCTTGGGTCCTGCATCGGTTGCTGTTTCATCTTCCATGACATCACGTAGTCAGGGGGTATAAAGCATGCAGCAGATGCCATTACATCAGTTTTTCTTGCCCCAGATGTCAGGTGCCCCCATAATGGAAGCAATTATATACAAGGTTACACCTCCAACAAAAAAGCAAATACACCAAAAAGCTTTCAGCATAGTAAACAAGAATAGAGGTATAGTCAATAGAAGTCATGGGGCTGGAGGGAGGGTAAACAGGACTGCAACAGTGAATACACTCTAGCATCTACATTTATGGTAAGTGTACACAACTGTACTATGTTCTTAGTGTTTCACTGTTGCAGTCATCACATTTGGGTAAATTCCCAAAGCTAAGGATGGGAAGGAGGTAATTAGATAGCATTAGGACCAGCTATAAGGCCCTGCAAGACTACAGTGGCAAAGCCAGTTCTGGATTTAGAAAAAACTGGCAAGTGCTTGGTGAAGGTATGCACAGAATTCCAGATAGTAGCTTCTAGGATGTCCCTGGTAGGGACACCTCTGAGAAAGGCTGTAGAGGTAAGATGCAGCCCTGGTTGAATGGGGGTCTAATCCCCTGTGGGGTAGGTTTTCCACGGTGCTTATAGCAGAAATGAATGCAATGGCCTATTCACTTAGCAATGGTTTGCTTTGAAATGGCCCTCCCCTCTGCCCCTGCAGCAAATGCAACCAGCAGCTGTTCAGTTTCCTCAGAGGCTTAGTCCTGTCCAAATAAAATCTAAGTTGTCTGTGCAGGTCCAAGGTGTGCAGTATTCATTCCCCTTTGTTCTGTGGATTAGAAAAGAAGGATTGGCAAATGAATGGACTGATTAAGGGCCACACTGGATACCACCTTGGGCATGAAGGAGGGATTGGTCCTGAGGGACACCCTGTCCGCATGAAAGATGATGAAAGGCTCCACTGCCATGAGGTCCTGTAATTCAGACACCCTTCTTGCTGAAGTGATGGCTAGAAGAAAGGCTGTTTTCCAACAAAGGAATTTCACCTCTGCATATGTAGCTGGCTCGAAGGGAGGTAGAGTGAGCTTTTCTAATACAAAGTTAAGGTCCCAGGCTAGAGTAGGGGCTCTCCTGGGTGGTCTTAAGTTTTTGGCCCCTCTGAGGAATTGCTTCAGCAGTGGATAAGAGAAGAGGGGTAATTCTGAGTTGTAATGTACTGAAATGGCTGAGGCATGAATTTTGATGGAAGAAAAGGAAAGGCCCTTGTGAAGCATCTCAAGTATTGAAGAATCTGACGTAAAGTGGGAGCTGCTGTGCCCATTCCTTGAGTTTGGTTCCAGGAACAGAATCTTTTCCATTTGTCAGCATAGGATTTTCTAGTACTGGCCTCCTTGCCTCCAGAATGACATCCATCACTTGCTTACTGAGGGATAGTAACGGAGAGATCAGGTAATTAGCCAGGCTGCCAGGTTCAGGGTTTGAAGCTGTGGGTGCAGAATCTGGCCCTCCTGCTCTGATGGCAGGGGTCTGAGGCAGGTGCCATGGTGCCAGCAATGACACTGTGCGAGAGGAGGTACCAGTGTTGGCATGGACAGTCTGGTGCAATCAGTATTGTTAAAAGATAACTCATAAAATGTAAAAAAATAAAAAATCTAGGCCACAATTACTGGTCAGATCTGAAGAAGTCTTGTGATCAGACGAAAGCGCTCATCCTTGTTTTTTGTGGATTTATAAAGGACTTTACACCAGTAATTGTGGCCTGGATTTTGTATGTTTTATGAGCAATCAGTATTGCCCTTGGTTTGTCCTGTTTGATCTTTAGTAGCACCTTGGTGAGGAAAAGCAGAGGGGGAAAGGCATAAACTGATAGTTTTTTCCAGGTGAAGGACAGGGCATCCACTTTCCAAGCTTGTTTATGGGGAGTCCTTGTGCAGAACTTGTCCAATTGGTAGTTTTGGGGGGAGGTAAACAGGTCCATCTCTGGGCTCCCCCATTTGTTTCTCAACATGTTGAATATCTTTGGTTCCAGTTTCTACTCGTGTGGGTCCATGGCAGGAATTGAGCCTGAAGGTGACCTTGGTAGCTCAAGGCTGTGTTCCACAGAGCCATGGCTAGTCTGCAGAGAGGGTATGAGTGGGTTCCCCCCTGCTTGTTTATGTACCACAGAACAGTGGTGTTGTCCATCTTTACCAATAATTGTCCTGGAAGAATGTGGTCCTTGAAGGCTGTCAGAGTATTTTGTACAGCTAACATTTATTTTTGATTGATATGCAGGTGCATTTGACTTTGGTTCTATTTGCCCTGAATGCACTGCCCTGTCAAGTGAGCCCCCCCATGCATAGTCTGATGTGTCTGTCAGGGTTTGGGAGGCAGGGGGTATAGTGAATGGCAGTCCCTTGTTTTGGTGGCAGGCCTCTGCCCACCAAAGGAACTCTATCTGTAGACAAGTATGATATGATAGGAATCATTGATTCTAGATCCTGAGAATGTTGACACCATAGGCTTTTTAGATACCATTGTAGTTTCCTCATATGCATAGTCTTGCATATGGAATTAGTAAAATGCAAGAGGCCATGAACCCCAGAGCTTGCAGTATTTTCTTTGCAGATAGCTGGGTCTTTATGGCCAGTAGTTTGAAGTAGGCTGTCAAATGAACTTGTTTCTCTGGCATGAGGTAGTCCATCAGGGAAGTTGTATTCAAGCTTGCTCCCAGGAATATAATTTGTTGGCAGGGTACAAGATGTGATTTCTTTTCGTTTATGGTATACCCCAGAGAAATGAGCAATTTCTTTACAAATGCCAGATGATTTAATAGTATGTCCTGGCTTTCTGCCTGAATTAGACAATTGCCCAGGTATGGGTATATTTGAATATTTCTTTGCCTGCAAAATACAATAACTGGAGCTAGTCACTTTGTGAATACCCTGGGCGCAGTAGATAAGCCAAAGGGCAGTGCAGACAACTGATAGTGCATGTAGCCTGCTTTGAAGCGTAGGTATCTTTGGCAAGATTCCCTGATTGGGATGTGCAGGTATGCTTCTTTTAAATCAATTGTTGCCAACCAGGCATCTTTGCCTAGCATAGGAAGTAATTGAAGAGTCAGCATCTTGAATTTCGAAATCTCCAAAAAGGTGTTTAGAGTAGACAGGTCCAGGATAGGACGCCATGAATTGTCTTTTCTGGGTACCAGGAAAAGTCTTGAGTAGAAACCTTGTCCCTTTTCCTCTTCTGGTACCAGTTGAATAGCCCCCATGCTTAAGAGAGAAAGTAATTGTTTTTGGGCCTCTGCTCACTGATTTGGGGGTAGGTCTGGCCACCCACTTGGTGTTGGCAATGTGTGGAAGTGAAATCTGTATCCCTGGGACACCACATTTAAAACCGATTTGTCCTGGGTAATGAGTTCCCAATTCTTTGCATGAAGAGCAATCATTCCACCCAAAGGGGCAGTCAGTTGATAAGTGCATGGAAATTTTAAAAGGATGTCAGTGAGACAGTTTACCATGGGGGGAGTCTTCTTATTCCCAGATATGGAAGTGGAGGCTCCCCACTGCTTACTTCTGTGTGTCCCCTGGGACTGAAACCTGGAGTTTTTGCTGTGTCTGGGTTTGGCTTGAGATGACCTGGAAGTGGCTGGAAAGGACCAATTCTTAGAGGATCAGTGCCTACTAAATCTAGGAGGCTGAACTTGTAAAAAATCTAACAGTTTGTATAGATTTAGCTTTATCTTTCATCTTTTTAAGAACTTCCTCAGCCTTGTTGCCAAACAGGCGATCCTGATTTAAAGGAGAATACAACAATTTAGCTTTAACATGATCAGGCAAAGACTGCTCCTTAAGCCAAGCATGTCTTCTGAACACAGACCCAGTAACAGAAGCCCTGGCAAGAGGCCTCTAATGAATCAAAACCACATTGCAAAGTATGTTTTCCAACTTGTTCAGCAGAATGCATTAAATCCTATAACTCTTTATTTTCCACACAGTCAGGAATCAACATAATTTTCAATTTAAGCAGTCCAATAACATGTTGCTGACACTTTAACATATGAAACTGGCAATTTAAAGCCCTAATGGCCAAGGCTGCAGAAGTGTAAACCTTCTTACCCCATCTATCCAGCGCCTTGGAGTCTCTATCAGAATGGGTAGGATTTTTAGTAGTAGAAGTCTTAATACCCTTGGGCCCCTGTGAAATAGTCTCTCGATCTGCAATAGGATTTTTAAAAATAAACTTGTGGGACTCAGGGACCCTGTAGTATGTCAGGTTTTCTGGGAGCAGGAGGCAGGGAATCAGGGGCCAAACTAGATTCTGAAAAAGCATCAACAATGTCTAGTACAGGAGGAATAGCCAAAGGCCTATGCTGAGGTACGAGAGGGAAATCCCTAAGCCTCTTTTTTGAATCAGAAAAATCCTGGCTTTCCCAGTGGAAATGCTCCCTTAGAGTATGTAAGGTTGCCCCAAAAGAAAAATCCTCAGGAGGGGAAGCAGAGGGAATGGAGTCCTCTGCATCAGAACCTTCATAAGTAGATAAGGGCAAATCCAGATCATCAGAAGAATCAGAAACAACAGAATCCTGATCAGAATATTCATAATCAACTTCAGTCCTAGGCCTCTTAGAAGGGGGGGGGGGGTTGCTACCCCTGATTAGAGTTTTTAGATCTTCAGCTATTCTTGTTTGTTTTTTAAGCATAGAGGCCTGAACATGTGGCCTGGGCATCAGTTTTTTAGGCATGGATCGAGATTTAGGCCTAAGTAAAGAAGGAGGCGTCTGTTTAATATGCAAGTCCGTAGGCCTGAATACACCCTCAGAAGCCGGTGTCTGCACAGTGGCTCCAGACCCATCCAAGGTAGAGACATCCGCAGGTTGCATAGTTGAAGCATCTCATGGCATACCGGACTCTGAATGGGTCTCAGTAGAGGCCTGCGAATCAGAAGTAGCGGGTATCAGGGGCTGTGAAAGCGCCTCAATGAGTACCGGCGAACTGGCGACTGGCTTAGAAGCATTATCGGTAGTTTTGGACCTCAGCGGCCTGTTCTCTGTTTTTATCTTTGCATTTTTTCAGGAATCCCGGTAGTCGGATGGCTAACCGATGACATTTCTGGATAATTAAACGGAAAAATTAAATATTTAGAGGCGAAAATATACCGACGACGGATAGTGTGCTGATTAAATAAAGCACAAAACTGACAGCAAGGTACATTGTGGTCAGGGCCTAGGCAAGGAATATAGTACGAATGAAAACCTTTATGAAGTATTTGCTTTCCACAAGTAATGCAATTATTAACTTTTACTGACATCAGGAATGAGCAAGAAAAAGTTTCCCCAACGGGGTACTTAGCTTTAGTTGAAGACTTCGGTTCTGAAACTCGAAAACGAAAATTTCAGGAGTCGGCCAACCGGCACTTGCAAACTGCTTCTGCTTCGGGCACCGCACGGCAAGAAAGACTAATGTAATGGCGTCGGGTACATATTTTATACCCCTGACGACCTGACATCATGGAAGACGGGACAGCAACCGATACAGGACCCAAGACTTTGTTAATCAGGCCGACTGAGGGCTACCTGCAAGCAGATAACCCAAATGTAATGATTGCAACAGTGAAACACGAAGAACATGTAAACATTTAGTTTTCTGTTTCTTTCTGACAGGAATAATGAAGCCAACAGTGTTATTAATGGCAACAGCAGCTTCTTCAGGGATGGGCACAACATTCTGGCTAAAGAGGGAAGCTCTACCAGTCTCCACTCTCAGGACAAGAAAAAGTGACTCTCTGTTGCCCTCTGAGGAACCTACAAGAGCAGCAGCAGAGGACATGGCCAACCTCGGATTCTTAGTGGCTGTAGGTGCTACACCACAGGGATCCAGAGGAAAATATAAATGTTCTGAGGAACAAGCTATGGCCAAACAGCAGTCACCTACTTGTGTCTGAGGCAAATTATTAGCCTGCTGTGGTGACAAAAGCTGTTTGCTTAACTTTTCGTTTTGTGGCTGGAAGAAAAATCATGTGCAGATTTCATGCTCTGTACCATGGTCAAGCAGAAAAAGGGCCTCTTTCCTGGGGAAAAGAGCAGCAAAATCCTGTAGGAATGTAAATCATTAAATGTCACTTTTTCTACACATAAACACAGTACAAAGTATTATAAAACACTCTGCCAGCCCCCAAAAATATAAAAAAACAAAACAACACAGTTTTTCCTAAGAAAAAAAAATGGTTTTCAGTAACTTTAAACAGCTTTCAAACTGACAGGAAAAGAGAGCGTCTCCCATTTAAAAGTACAGTTAAGTCTACTGACGGTCTGTTAAAACATACATTTTAAAGTAACGTTTCTAAACAGGAAAGTACAATAAACATTTTTTAAGTTTCCCAAAGGTAATTATTTGCCCAGCAAGACACACAAGCCAGTCAATAATCCTCAAAAGTCCACAGAGAAGCACTGCCTTCAACAGCAAGAAAGAGCTGAAGGGCTTATCAAAATCTGTCTTTTTAGTCAGCTCGAGCTGTTTGGCCATGTAGAAGCTACCTCAAAGCTTTGGAACCTGTCCAGCTGTTATTTCCTTTGCAGGATATAATCCATATAGATGAAGCTACTGCAGCAATGATCAATATGATGAACATATATGAATATTAAGGAAAAATGTGAAATAAAAGTGGAAGTGTGCTGACTCATAGGAATGCTATGAAAGGTATGCTAAAATGTGGGATGTGTTCACAATGTAAATACATATTTGAAGGTACAGAAATAATCTACTCCATTTAGTTTAAGTCTGAACATTATATTTTTTTATAAAATGAGTTATGCATTTAGCATCCTGTGCTCCCTGCAATTCCTTCTACATGGGAAAGACTAAGCACCCCCTACATGGAAGGCTATACGAATGCTGTTATGACATTATTAGAAGTAATGTTCAAAATGCCTTATCCAAACACACACAAGAATGCCCTGGGGAGTTAAAATCAGAGGTATATGAATTAATCTGAAAGTTATGCTTAAAAAATGGATAATTGCCAGACATAAATGAAAACATTGCCAGTGTACTTAAGATGTGTGCTGCTAAATTATAGTGCCGTGACTCACAGGCAATCCATTCCATTTCTTTCAAAATATATTTTAGCAAGTTTAATCATAACTGCATAACTCATCGCTATGTATTTTAACATTTTTATATATATATTTTTTTAATTCTTGAAGAATATTGTTGCATTTTCATGTTATTTATGTATAATACACATACCTGAATCTCCAGTATAGTTCTCCTTTGAGCAGTAGTTTTGGCCTATAGCAAGAGCCCTGTACAGAAAACTTGGGGCCCGAATGGAGAGATGAAGTCAGCAAGCAAAGGAGAGGCATAGTGCTGAAAATGAATTCATCCTCAAGTCTTGGTGAGTACTTTCGCAAGGTGGACACTCTTTCCACAAAATCTCACCAAGGCGACTCTGATATATAGACTGTATTTATACAGCATATATCATGGACAGAAGTAGGTAAAAATTAAGAGACAGCTGGGTGCACAAGACCCAGGATAAAAAAGTGCCCAAGCCTGGTAGGCACACTGGTGCCAGGACTAGAAAAATGAGAGTGTAGAATCCTCAAAATACAGAAACTTTCATACAATGGGGCCAGGCCCAGGGGAAGGATGCCCCCCCCCCCCCGTTGTAGAAGGAAGTAGTCCACAAAAATGGATAGGCCTAAAAAGAGCCATAAATATGATAAAGTGGACTATTGAGGATGTTGTTGTGTCTTTTTCCCGGTTAGGGGGTCGCCACAGTGGAACTCCGGTCCGATAATGACTGGTAGTTGATTTTTACGTGCCGAGTTACCAGCCCTGACGCACAACCTTCAATGAAGGTATGCCCATTCACGCATGTCTCCACGCAGAAGATGCTCTAGCTGAGAATCGAACCGGACAGCGTCTTACTGTGAGGCGACAACGCTGCCGCAGCACCACGACTATTGGGGATAAAAAAGAAATTATGTGATGCTACTATTATGCAAAAAAAAAAAAAAAAAAAAAAAAAAAAAAAAAAAACAGATTTTCCATACACAAGACATACAAAACAATTAAGAGAGAAATTAGAGGATAGAAAAATACTTCAACAAGAAAAACGGTCAGAAGCTTCAAATGAAAATTTGCATTCATTAATACAACAGATTTGTGAAAACAGTATATATATCAAGAAACATTGATGTGTTTTTGTTAATGGAAGCATCTGAGAAAGTGTGAAAATATAAACAACAAAACCTAGAGATATTTGAACAATATACAAAAGAAATATGGACATGGGAAAGAAAGAGATATTTGATATGGTGCAAGATTTATGCAAATGAGAAAGCCAAATTGATCAATATAAAGAAGGCAGCCCCAAAGATATTCAGAGAGAAATACAAGCAAAGGCATCCAGATATGGAAAATTTTACAATAAAAAAATCACAAAGATGGAATGTAGAAAAGATCAGTAAAGTAGAAGTTAAAAAAAATAAAATAGAAGTTGAAGTTATGGAGAGCCTGCAAAGTGAAGGATTTGGTGTAGAAGGTCTAATACAGGTTATATCACAGCATGATGGAGTGAGTCCCCAAAGTAAGGAGAAACAGGAAGATAAAGAAGCATATGAAGAGGAAATATGGACATGGGAAAGAAAGAGATTTAATATGGTGTAATATTTATGCAAAGGAGAAAGCAAAACTAACCAATACAAAAAGAGCAGCACCAAAGATATTTGAAGAGAAATACAGACAAAGGAATCCGGACATAGAAAACTATACAATACAAAAAGTAAGAAGACAAAGAGAAAACTAGAAAAGGAGATTAGTAATGAAGAAGATAAAGAAATAGAAACTGAGGTAATGGAGAACCTGCAAAGTGAAGGTTTCAGTGTAGAAAATCGAATGCAGAAAGTACCACAACAGGACAGAGCAATGGACATCCAAATTAAGGGGAAACTGGTGGAACAGGACGCAATTGGTCAGGTGCCATATAATTTGGAGCCTTCCACAGGAAATCAGTATAAACATAATTGGTCAGGTGCCATATAATTTGGAGCCTTCCACAGGAAATCTGTATAAACATTCACTTGAAGCTAGACAGCAAGGAAAGGAACAGGAAACTGATGCAATCAATGCTGAGGAGTGGTAGATCATGAGTTCCCATATGACAAAGCAACAGATGGCACAGGATGAACTTGAATAGAAGATGCTATAGAGCTTTCTATAGAATGCCCACAGGAAATGAAAAACAAGGGATGTGCCCTCAGTTTGGAAGAAAATGAGCTAAGAGAAGAGTTGCTTGATTTAATAGACATGGATAGATACATTAAGATCAAGGAGAGAAACAGACTGAAAATGGTCAATAAAAAAAAAAAGTCAGAAGTCTGATAAAACAAATGAATGCAGTAATCAGAACTGTCCATAGAGATCCATGTGATATAACAGAAGTAAAAAGGCTATATTACCATGCTTCTAAATTAATAACTGATAAAGGTCTACCACAAGAACACAAGGTAGTGAGGGAAAGGAAGGGGAGAAATTGAATACCATCACGGAAGTATTGAACAGAGAAAATTATAAAGCAATTAAGACAAGAAGTGTCACTCTTAGAAGACTATAAAAGAGGGAATAGATCAACAAAAATACGGAGAAAGGTAGATGTGATTAAAGCAATGCACAGTAATAGAATAGACCAGGATCTATCATGCACTATCGCAAATAAACGAAACATTTCAGCACAAGTGGAAAAACTTAAAAGATACACAGATAAATATAAAGGAAAAGTACTAAATAAGCAATTTATTGATGACCCAAAAAAGTTGTATAGAGAATTTTGAAATAAGATAAAAGGAAGTGAAAGACCACCAAAAAAAAGAGGAAATAGATACATTTTGGAGATGTATCTACGAAGATCCTGTGGAATATAACACAGATGTTAAATGGATAGAAAAAGTAAAAGAAAAATTAAGAAGTTTAAAAGTGCAGGCTATGAAATGGGATGAAGTAACAGCCTGAGAGATTGAGACAAAGTTAAAAAACCCTCTAACTGGAAAATCCCAGGCCCAGGTGCAGTACCTAACTTTTGGTTAAAAGTATTAACATTTTTGCAAGAGGATTTAGCCATGAGTACGAACTATTTATATGTCCAACCCAAACAGACACAAACCTGGCTAATAACAAACAAAACAATGCTCCTTAAGAGTGAACCTGCAAGCTACCCTAAAAAGTATAGACCAATAACTTGCCTTCAGATGACGTATAAACTATACATGGGAACTGATGCTGACAGAGTTTACAGTCATTTAGAAGAAAACTCAATTAAGGCAGTAGAACAATAGGGTAATATAAGGAAGTCATATGGAACAAAGGATCATTTGTTGTTAAATAAAGTCATACTGGAGAACTGTAAAAAGGGGAATAATTTAAGGATGACATGGACTGACTATAAAAAAGCATTTGATAGTATCCCACATTCATGGATAAAAAATGGATAAGATACACCCTACACCAATCAACTGCATTACAGTGACCATGAAACAGTGGCAGACCACTTTGCAATTAAGCCATGATAAAGGACAGATTATCCAGGGATAAAAAACAACAAAGTGTAAAGACTTTTCATCTTTTCTTTGTCGATGATTTAAAACTGTATAGATCATCAGATGAGGAACTGAAAGCACATCTGCAGGTTGCCAAAACTTTTTCAGATGATACAAGAATGTCATTTGGTCTTGATAAGTGTGCAAAAGCAACCTTTAAAGCAGAAAAACTGCAGCACCAGGAAAACATCAGTTTAGGACAAGAATGTGATATAAAAGAACTTGAGCAAGAGGGAGTGTATAAATATTTGGGAATTAATGAAGGATCAACAATAAAAGATGAACAAATGCAAATAAAACGCATTAAAGAATACTTTAGAAGGCTTAAATTAATTTTGAAAAAACGAACAATCACTCGACCAGTAACCACATCTCCCCAAGACAATCAGGACAGCAGATACAAGGGAAAAAGAGCCTTTAATGTTCACCAACACAGTAATAGGAGAAATTCACAAAAGAATCAGTTTAGAGCATTCACCCAGTAAAATACTAGGCTTCTTCAGAACAAAGAAGCATCTCCATCCAGTGCATTTAAATAATGCAGCACAACCAATCACATCTATAAATCAATTAAGTGTGCATACCATCAATTAATTATCATGGAATAACCTAATTAAAAGCATAATGAAGCTGAATTGCAGCTCTAATATTCAGAAAATGCATGTTACATCCACTCTAAAATTGAGGTGCATTTGGTTTAAACCTTAAAATCCAGTTCATAAAATCAGTGTCAAAACCCTACTATAACAATAAATATCCTATTAAATAAAAATAGGAAAAATACATATATAAAATACATCAATCATTCAGAACAATAAATACAATACTAATAACAAAATATTTAGTAAATAAATAAAAATATAAATATAAATTTTACAATTTATCAGCCCTGAGTTTTAAAACACTGTTAATACTAATATGGTCATTGAGACCAGGGGGGTCTACCTGCGTCTAACTTCAACTGCCAAAACAGTTCTATGTATTCCACCCTGGACTCCAAGGCTCCCTCCACAGGGAATGACTAACACTTGCTCTATCACAAAAAATGTTATTCTCATGTCCTTACATATTAAAAAGTGTCTATAAAAAGCATTTGATTCCTTTCCTGTAGAAACCTTGTATAAATGCTCATAAATCCTTCTCCTAAGTGGTCTCTCTGTCTTACCAATATAAAACTTCTGGCAATTTTCACAAATCCCAATATACACCACCCCTTTCATACAATTGTAGTATTTTGACGCTTTCAACCTAAAACCCCTAGATGGAATATATAAACTCACCCCTGTCCAAAATAGATCTACATTATTGGCAGGCTCCACATTTGTGAGTCCCCCATCTTACTTCATCAGTAACCTGTCTAACAACCTGTTTCCTTTCAAAGAGTTCTTTAAGGTTGGTGTCCCTCCTTCTAACGAAAGTAGGATGGTTCAGAAGAAATGTTCTAGTGTCATCACTGAACTTTAAAATATGCCAATATCTTTTAATAATGTCTTCCACTTGCGTGGATGTAGTAAAAAAGGTGTGAATGAAGGCTGCCTCTGTGTTTAAGATCACCTTCCTCAGATACGTCCCACTTCAGGCAGACCCTTACTTAACAAGGGAAAAAACTTCCTTTGCTTGTTCATAATAACCTCATTGGCCATGTTGTCCACCAATTGTTTGGGATAACCTCTCTTAAAAAAAAAAGTGAGGTTAGGGTCCTAACCTCTTCTAAAAATTCAGCAGTCACACTGGTCATTCTAGAGGCCCTAATTATCTGCCCCTTCACTATCCCTTTTTTTTTTTTTTTTTTTTTGATAATAAGGGTGTTTCCACTCTCAAAATGTAAGTATGAGTTAGAAAACTAAACCTTCCGGTATAATTTGGACTGAAAGCAGTGGTTAATCACATCCTTATAAAGTGTAATGTCTAAATAATTGATGGAAAAATCACTAAATGTGTAAGTAAAGGCCAGGAAATCAGTAGTTTGGTTAAGATACACCATAAAATCATCAAATTTATCTGTAGGCCCATCCCTCAGTAAACAAATATCATCCAAGTAACGGGTGTAAAATGTGATGTAACCCTGCCAATCTGTGTTAAGAACAAATTTTTGTTCCCAGTAGTACAAAACACAGTTAGTGTATAAGGGGGCACAAGCGGCCCCCATAGCAACACCTTTCCTTTGTTGGTAAAACTCACCGTTAAAGTGAATAAAGTTATTTCTAAGCCATAATCCATAATCAAGTTTAGGGTGTTCCTGTCCAACTCCGATTCTGTTAACAAAACTTCACCAAACCATTCTAAACCCTTTTTGTGCGGTATGCTTAGAAACAACTCAACCACAGCAATAGTGACTAACCAAACCTCCGGACCACATTTATCTTTAGACATTCTTCTCAAAAAGTCCCAAGAGTCTTTCGTTATGTGCATCACAGAGTTCAAGAACTTTTTTAACTGAGAATCTATAACAATAGCTAGAAGTTCAGTAATGCTCCCCGCACAAGCCACAGTAGGTCTGAATTTCATATTGTTGATACCTTTGTGGGTTTTAGGGATACCAAATATGCAGGGAATCTTAGGTTTCTCTACAGGTAAAAAATTGTATAGCTTTTCATTAATACTCCCCTGCAATAAATGGTCCAACAAGTAAAAATAAATTTTAGCATAAGCAATATTGATCTCATTATGAGAAACTGTTATGTAGTGTTCTGTGTGTCATAATCATCAATATACATTAACACCACCCCTCCACCCTTGTCAGGCTTCATTACTCTACATTTTTCTTCTCTCAACTGTTCAAGTAAAGATGTTCCTTCTTCTGAAAGGTTCGAACTTACCCTGCCTTTAATGTCAAGATTCCTAACTTCACTTTCCACCAGCTCCTCAAAAATTTTTAATGTCTGATTAACTGGTGGGTTAAACAGGCTTTTTCTACTCAGTTCTTCTCTATTCAGTTCCTGTCCCTTGAAGAAAATTTGTAAGTTTAATTGTCTAATATACATTTTCAGATCTATTAATGTATTCACCATAGACCCGGGTCGGGAGGGTACAAAATGAAACACCTTAGTGAACATTTTAAAATAGAAATCATTAATAACCATATCTGAGAAATTATATATAGTAAAACTATCTTTTTACATACTCTTTGGTCATCATCTGAGTTCACTTGTAACATGTTCACAATATAATCATTTTCCTCTAGCAGTGTCAACGACCCCATTAAGTAGGTTGAAAATTCCGACTCTTCCCTGGGAACCTGCAACCCACTCCCCCCCCCCCCCGTAGTGTTAGGGGTTTGGTATGAATGGTTCCTCTGTTTTTGAGCAAGTCTTTCACTTCTTCTTACTGACGGGTTCTCCTAAAAGGTAACCTGTATGCTCATCAATGCTGTTATTGTCACCTTCCGTCTCATTACGAACAGAGTACCCGTGGTCCCCATTAGAAGTAGAAGAGCCAGTTTTGAAAAGGGGATACGCTGTCCCTTCTCTGTACTCCAAAAGGTCCCTTTCTAACTTCCTTATTTTTCTATTAATAATTTTGTCACAATAATTGTCAACATCCTGAAACAACCCTTCATATTTACATTTATCAGAATTAGACATACTCTCATTAACAACTTTGTTGTGCAGAGAATTCATCTCATTTAACAGAACTTCTCTCTGGTTCTTTTAGTCTCAGACCATTAATTTTAACAGTTCAACCCCAGTCTTTGTTAAATAGTTCTGTTAGCTGTTGGTAAAGCCAACTGTCATGTTTTACGTTGTTGGGGTATTTAAAAATTCTCAGTCCCTTAGGGACCCAGTTAGCTGCAATACATTCACTCAGGTAATCAATCTCTAACTGGTTAGTTTTGAAGGAATAAAGCTTTTCTTTGAACAGTTTAAAATTTTCGTCAAAAGTATACTGTTGTTAAAAGTTTTTTCACTGACGTTAAACCTTCGATTAGTCCAAGAATCAAAATTAAATTGGTTGTCAGTACCTTTGCCTCCGTTGCAGCTATGGCTGCTTGGTTTGCTGTGTAAATCCCGTTTTGGTTGATTACGGTGCTCCGAATGCTGTGAAGCGGCCGTTCGCCTCCTTTCCTCATTTAAAATCCCTTGGTTCGTCGTCACACACACGTTGTGTGTATTTTGCTGTTCAAACAGCTGATTCTGATTACCAGGCAACCCAGCCTGAGAAGAAACAGGGGAACTGTTAGTGTTCTCCACTAGCTGGGTTAAAAGAACCAGTACCTTATTAAACTCACCTCTCGTCACTGGCGAGTTCTCATCTCCTTCTTTCAAAATCTCTGGTGTGTCAATAAATACACTTGAATCCACACCTTCAGCCATGGAACAAAGCAAGTAAAAAAATGAACAATCACTCGACCAGTAACCACGTCTCCCCAAGACAATCAGGACAGCAGATCCAAGGAAAAGCCTAGTATTTTACTGGGTGAAAGCACGCTAAACTGATTTTTTTTGTGAATTCCTGCTATTACTGTGTTGAACACTAAAGGCTATTTTTTTCTTGGATCTGCTGTCCTGATCGTCTTGGGAAGACATGGTTAAATTAATTTTGAAAACAGCGTTGACCTGTAGGAACAAAATCCAGGCTATAAACTATTTTGCTCTTCCTGTGCTAATCTACAGTTTCGGAGTGACTGATTGGCCCCAAAACGTGTGGCATGGATTAGATAGGAAAACATGAAGGATGCTTCATGCTCACCAAATGATTTATAAAAATCAGTGTATCCCAACATTACATCTTCCTCATTCCGAAGGAGGGATGGGCCTCCTTGAAATTGACTACATGTATAGATCTGCAATCGTGGGACTCCACACATGACCACACAAGACTCAAGTGTAGTGAAATTCTTGAAACATGAGGAGGATAAATCTAAGATGACCTCTCTGCTTAATTTAGCAGAAGCATATTCTCGTCAAGCAGGAATGAAAATCAAACGAGAAGAAGATAAAAATCAGGAAAGCAACTGAATGTGCTAAAAACAAAAGAAAGAATAGGAATACAAGGTGAAAGATCAGATGAGAAGGATAGAAATGTGGAAAAAGCATACATATATGTGCAAGTATAGAAAATTTCTGGAAGAACCTCATGTTGATCAGGAATGAACTCAAGAATGGTTAAGGAGAGGCGAATTCAAAGAGATGAAAGGTTAATATTAGCATCCCAAGACAGTCGGCTACGTACACAATGGTTTACAAAGTCCATTGAATATGTGGGAGAAACAGACACATGTAGGTTTTGTAAAACCGAAATGGAAACAGTTGCACACCTCGTTGCTGGTAGCGACATACTAATGGCAGACAGACTGTATACTGAAAGGCATAATAATGTGGCAAGACTGTTGCACTGGGGATTGTGCAAACATGATATTGAAGTGGCTGAAAAACACTGGAAACGTGAGCCATAAAGATCATAAAAAATGATGAAGTTTACATTACATGAGATACCCATTACCAACTGTTCAAGAAAAGAAGACAAAAGTAGCATTGATCATTGAAATTGATAACACCCAGTGACTACAATGTCTTGCATACAGAGAGACACAAAGTCATAAAATATCAGGATCTGCAGGCAGAAACAACCGCAGTGTGGAAGAAAGATACCCAGACAGTTCCAATAGTAGTTGGAGCAACAGGTCTTATAAAAAAGAACTTACAATCTTATTTAGATATGTTACCCAATTCATGTAACTCACTAAGAACTGCAGGAATCATTACTGGGCACATTGCAAGTCCTGCAAAGAGCACTTGTGGCTGACATCAATGATTGAAACAATACTAATTTCATGAACTTTAATCATACTTTGATTTGTGAATGGGGTCCATTCCCATCATAGTATTGGAAACCTGAAAGGTTTGGAGAAATTAAAAAATAATACTTGGTCTTGTCGTGGAGCTCTTCCTTGGGGAGAAATAAGAGCACTGAAGTGTGACTGACGGTGTTCAATACCCTGTGGTCCTTTGTAGTGGCTCTCCAAATGGGGCAAACTTGGTGAACCCTAACCCCATTGTGATCAGTCTCAGACAATAGTCAGGTCTGCAAGTGTCAGATTAGTAGACTCATCCACTTTGGTGACTTACACAATGAGGGGACAAGACCATGTGATGCTTAAGTGCATTCCTTAGTCAAGGAGGAGGCAGCTGCTTTTGGGGGTTGGGTGGTTTTGGTAGTATGGGTGGATGAAGAGGATCATACAGGGACGGGAGTACATTTTTCTTCAAACTGTCATCCATCAAATCGTGAGAAGACTGGCTGGAACTTCCTCATGAAAAAGTGTGCCTAGGATTCTTTGCTCTTTCTTTAGGGAGGATAGTTTCAGCTCGGTCTTTCTGCACATGTGCATGACTAAACCAGTGGCTCCTGCCAAAGCATCATCATAAAGACAATTTCAGCAGGCTACATACAAGACCATTTTTTGAAACCAGGAAGTCAGCATTGATGCACTGATCTCTTCATTTTCAAGTCCACATTCCACCATTTGTATTGTGAAAAGCAAAGGTATTGGTGAGATATCAGATCTGTACGTTTGGCACTGGTCACAAAAACACACAAAGCACACCTGTAACAGCAAGAGTGACATTAAACTGCTTTCTTGGCTATAGTGATTTAGAGATATTATTGTTAATAAAAGAACTGTTTCATGAGTTAAATTATTTAATGCTTGGCCTTGAAATAAGGGGTAGGAGGTTGCTACCTTGGTTAGGTCCACTCAGCACACATTAAGACTTAAGTGGGCCACTCAGTCTAACTGCTTAGGCAGAGATTAGAATATTTAAATCATGTAAATGTGTAATACACCTGGGGGTGAGATGCAGACTAGTCTGAATTAACTGCAATTAGTGATAACATACAACAGCAACAAGAACACCAGTTTAAGTGGATCCAGTTCAGTCTGAACCATTTACCCTGGACAAAATCTGAAGAACTTCTCAATATAAACCAGATGCATGACAGTCTTGCTACATGTTAGTGCCTCTCCTTCCTCATCCTCAGACTTTCCCTAAAGTGACCAAGAGACCAGGACTGTCAAGCTGGGGAAGAGCTGGTGATAATTTTAAACATCTTTGCCAGAAGGAATGGAGCCACAGGTTGCTCCTAACCACAGGCATTTTTTTTGATATGCTCTATGCTTCCCTGAGGGAAATATTGACAAATGGAGTACACACACACACACACACACACACACACACACACACACACACACATGCATGCAAACACATGCACACACACACACACACACACACACACACACACACACACACATGCAAACACACGCACGCAAACACACGCACACGGGTGCATATACACACACACACACTTTTCTGCACCAACAGGCTGACCAATGTAACCCAACGCATCACACACAGAAGGTACATGATCACCTAGTCACACTACACTTCCCCTTAAGACCATTTATGGATAGCCACATGACTGGTCTGTAAATGTGCATCATGGGATGCAGTTACCCAAGGCTTTCTCTTGCTCATTCCTGTACATATTGCACTAGTTTTTGCGTGATGGCCATTAGTAGATATCCACCTAACACAGTAGATATCCACCTAACACAGTAGATATCCACCTAACACAGTAGATATCCACCTAACACAGTAGATATCCACCTAACACAGTAGATATCCACCTAACACAGTAGATATCCATCTAACACAGTAGATATCCACCTAACACAGTAGATATCCACCTAACACAGTAAAACACTTCACTGTATGAAGCAGCTTCAAAGTCTGCGATGGCAGAAGCCATGATACTATCAAACAACAACAAATAAAGAATATAATGAAAGCATAACAAACACTGTACAAGTCTGCATAAGCATATAAATATAATGCATTATGATACAGTTGCAACAGTAAAGACACAAAATAGTAACAGTGCGCCTATGACCTATAGCCCCACTAACAGAGCAAATGTTGGCAGGTAATAACCAGGACTAGCAACTGCCTACCTGTCATATCTATGGTCCTCTCACAAAGACTGATACCATCAAATTCATTCATCATTACACAGCCTTCAGGACCTCCTCCATTTTTCTGCTAAAAGGTCTAGATTTCAGCTACTGCCACCTAGCTAGCATTTACACTAACACAGAACTAGAGAGTTCTACCCATCATCACTGAATAAGCTGACTGCACTTTAATCTTTCATGTCATAATTGTTCACAGATCTGTGGAAAGGACAACTTCATGGCATCTTAACCATAATAGTAGATGTTAGAATAAATCACTGTTGTAACAGTCATTACTACTGGGACATAGCCAGTGGTGTTCCCATTCTTCCATCCCAAATTCCAATGCTCAGACACCCTTGCCCTTCAGTGTAGGTGATGCCTCCCCCTGGGATGTCAAAATACTCCTTCTATAAACATGACATCTGTCTACACCATCCCAGAGCTTCAACATTGATGTAAAGTCCTTGCCAAATCTAGTAGAGTCAAAAGTGAGCAACATCAACTGACAAAACGGGCAGTAAAAGGATGCCTGAATCCAAGTTATGACTGCAACAGTGATCTAATGAACATCAGACGTTCCAAAGAGCCAAACAATAGCTTGCATGAAGAGATCACTGCAAAGTATACCATCAAAGGATACTGCAAAGTATACCATCAAAGGATACTGCAAAGTATACCATCAAAGGATACTGCAAACACCAACATTATTCAATGTATCAGTTACATGTTTACTTTTTATGGCACTCTGTTCAAAACTGTAACATCTTACTAAAGACTGCAAGAATGTTTTTATGGTGTAGACTCTGTCACCAAATGAATTATCCAGCAACTGAGAATCTCACCAGAAAAGTATATATACACAGGAGAATACAGACCAACACAATGCATACTCTAACAATTGTGTAAACAACTTAAAAAGGTCAACTCTTGCAGTGCTGTCTTTACATGTAAAGAGAAGGCAAGTAATAAAATACTTGCCTTTGGCTCTGACATTATAAAGCTATCTCTAATTAGCAGAGTATGCTGTGGTGTTTACAAGTAAACTGATATAACTTGGAAAGCACAATGTAAATGCAAATGTAGTCAGTCAGATTAAATTCAGAATAGTACAAATCAAATAACCAGAAAGAGGAAGCAAGCATTCCAAAGGCAGCCATCTAATCTGTAAGCTTTTAAATAAGCACTGCAAAAACACGTCAATATCTTCAGTTAAACAGAAGTTGGAGTAAGATCCCACAAATTACTGAAGCCTGGGTTGTCACACAACACGGGATGTACTCTGTCAAACACCTAGTAACATGTATGAATGTCAGGTTGATAATGGTGACCTGCAGCTGGTCACCTCCAACGGACAAATGCGACATAATTAAAACAAGGTTGTGTGGCGCGGGGGGGGGGGGGCAATGCATTAAAAAGCCTAAACTGCCTACAACACTGTTAAAGAACTCACCACAACATTGCTCAGTAGGAGCAGCAACAGGTACAACATAACTTGTTGAGAAATGTAGCCAAAAACAGACTCAACTGTGACATCCACCTAACTTATATAAATCCATAACCAACCTCTGCAAATCATAATGCTACAATTGTCCGTAATCAAGTGCCCCTAAAATAAACTGTTTAGATTAACTTTTTCTGGAAGAGGGTCTCAATCATGCTGCTGAATTCCTGAAATGAATGAACTTTATACTTATTGCTAAAAGATGTTATATTAGGGAAGTGTATTTGAAACCTGATGTTCCTTTGTATCTGATGTTGTATCTTCACATCTGTTTGCCATCCAAGGCAAATCTTGGAAGAAGGTAAAGGTATAATGTGCATGTGATAATTTTTTTCCTTTTCATGGTATCATTTAATAAAATCTGACAATCTTCCTAGAGGTTTCTCAAAACAGGTGTGTCTGGGCTGTTGTCTGCATTTTGAGGGAAGATTTGCCGAACTCTTTGGACTTTCTTTATAACATACCTCAAAGCTACCTTTTAGGGACCAATACCTTGGTTTTAAATGTCTTGGACACAGATTTGAAATATTGCAGGTCATGTCTAGCAGTTTACATGAAGAAATTTTATGGGACCTTCCATTATTAGATCATTTTTCTTTGCACTTCTATAATCCTGATTATTTACTAAGTCACTATTATACAGTTCAGTTTTTATTAATTAAATTATTTATTTATTGAGAGAGAGCTGGACTGAGAATTAAATAAGAATTTAGTGAAAGCCAGTATTAACAGGCATTATGGAGTCTTCAAAATTCATTCATACTGCTAGCCTGAAAATGACTAAAGCTTTGTAATAAAGTATCTAATTTTTCTTTTTCTGAAATGTCAAAAGGAGGCAATTGTCCTTTTTAGGATGGATGGTGGGAAAATTCAAATTGAAACAAGTTTACATTCTTACTAGAATATGCTAGCAAAAAAACAGGTGTATCCCCCCCCCCCTTGCTTTCTTAGAGTATGCACAGTGTACACAAGTTGTCTCTATGCCTCCTTACTGCAGCTGTTAAATCCATGAAGCTTGAAGCTATTCTGTACTCCTATGCCATGGTAATACAACAGAATGACATTTTTTGCATGGGTGTTAGGATTAATGTTAGCTCCAGCATATGTTGTCCAAAGCAGAAGAATCGAGGGTATAAACACACTGAAGTACACAGATCATCTTAATGCCTGATCTCAATACCCTATTGCCTACATATTACTGAGAGGCTATTTATACCTGGCATAAAAGGCATTTGCTGATCTAGCTCTGCTGAACTGGTTTGATATCCTCAAAATGAACAGCATCAGATCCAAGTACTTAAGTTTTGCTTGCAAAATAAACATGTTGGCAAGACAGATACATCTCTCAAAGGATCCTCATGTTCTAGAACATTGAAGCAAAGTCCATCCCTAAGCTTATTTAAGTGTAACCTTGACTAATGGATGAGAAATTGGAAATTCACCCCGGGTCTGGCTCCCATGTCTCTGATAGACAGAGGCAGACAGTAATGCCCAAACTAACATACCCCCTACATAACCTCTGGAAACTTCCTAACCCCCCTTCTAATAAACGTACATGATACATAGATATACAACTGGATTGCACAGCTATGCTTATAAATGTCCTGCTGGTTGTTAGCCTAGTATATGCCTATGAACCTATAAAGCATTAAATAGACATTATATTAGTTTAGGCACCCAATCAGAAGTCATGTTTTATACATAGCAGTTACAAAAGCAGCTAACTCTCCTCAAATGAGAAAATATGACCGGGTTTTTGCTTTTACAAAGCTAGCTAAGTATAATGCATACATTTAAAAATTGTCAAGTTAACAGCATGTATATAACCTCCTGAGTAGAAGATTGCTTATACATTTGTAAAGTAAATTTTATTTTCCAGCTCCAAGAAAATGTGACCTTTTCTGCAGACTGTTCCTGACATTTATTCTATAGGAAAATCCTTTTTTTTTAGTTGTGGCTGCTTCTGTAGTATTTTAAAAGGTAATTCCATCTCTTCAGGATTCCACTGCAACCACAAATGCTTACCATCACCTAGTGTGCAAATGTTCCTCATCAGCAGGTCCTGAGCTTGCTGTTAAAGAGCCAACAACAGAGAATGTAAAATGTTTGTTAAAGCACTGGTGTCAAAAATGCAAGTGTACCAGTCCACTGCCCTGTAAGGTAAATTAAAAGAATCCATGATACAAACAAATGGAGGATGTACATTAAACATAGAAACCTGAACCTCACACAAAGAGGAATTGAACATATTTCATCAAAAAGTTCTAGCTTGAAGAGTTAGAGAAAAGCTAACACCAAAAAGCAATGTACAGATCGTGCAATACTGAAAACTCACCAGTCATATACTGTCAGTCGTATCCTTTCACACATTGATGGGAACTAATGGAGACAGACAAAACAAATCCTTATTTGTTACATGTTTTAACAACAACACAATCCATGTAATATGTGTTTCTTACACTACAAAAAAAGTCTGACCTTGATCTGTAGGTTAACTGCTTGGTTCCATTCAGGATTTGCATTCTTCTCAATTACTTTTGTACGAATCTAGAATAAAGTGGGGTGAAACTTAAGATTTATGGTTCACACTTGACTTTAATAAAAACAAGATGCTTAAAAAACACATTTTTTTTCAAATTGGCCATGACCTTGCATCTACAAAGGACTTCCTAGATCATGATAATTTTTGACTCTTGGACTGTGATTCTAAAACAAAAAGCCATTTTTGAAAAAATATATCTTTTTTCACTTGCTCCAAATTCCCTGGAAGATTTGTTACTTTGACAGAGATTTATTACTCATTGACAATGTCACAATCTAGGGAGCGCTCAGTTTCTACTGACTTTCTAAGAGATAAAAGAAAAGGTAGCTGTCACTCACATATGGATTTAGAAACGTAAGACTATAAAGGAGGAGAACAACAATTCATACAGTTTGGAAGCTCTTTTCCACCAGCTATTATAACTTCTTAATGTCATATATGTAAAAAATGCACTATATAATGCACATATTTAATGTTTTTCCATGAAATCTACATTTAGGTTTACTCTTGTTTTCCAATTCAGAGGAAATAAAGCTGCTGTAATTTATTATTATTAATCGCATTTTTAGCAAGATTCTGGTGGCAACCTTTTTCAGTCTTTACAGGAAAACTCAAGATATACCTTATCATAGTCTTTACAGGAAAACTCAGCGTATACCTTATCACAACATTTACAAGAAAACATGAAGTATATCTTTTCTCAAAAAACTCAACAAGCCCTGAGAAACCCGTTTGCCTAATAACAGATACAGTTTTTTATACTGTATGGTCTGTGGACTTGAAGGTTTAGTGAAGGTTTACTTTAAGCTTTTCAACCCTTGAAGTTTATACCACACTGAATGAAACACCAGCATTGTTCACTCTGCTCTCTGTAAATAAGCAAATGCAAAATATGTAATGCAGTTTTTTTTTTTGAAAAAATATTAAAAGCTTTAATACATGAACATAGCATATTAACAGAACAAATAAATAAGAACTATTTACAAAGATGTCAATATCAAACTGTGCAAATTCAATAACTGCCAGTATTAAATAAATCAATATTTCTTAATCAGATTTTTATCTTCAACCAGTAGTTATAACTAGAAGTAGGTTTGTAAATTCTCATCTAATTGTGCAGTTCATTTTTACAAACAACTTTCACAATATCTGTAATCTAAAACTGAGGGTGTAGATATGTTTCCAGTTTTAGTGACAGCTTTTCTAACTATTGTTAATATGCACCATAAAGGATTTTATGGAATGATTCCAGGAATTGGAGCTTTAATACCAATGATTTAGTAAGAATAAACCTATTGGACATAAAGCTTGTACAAAATTATTAGGATCATAGAAGATTACTATACTGTCGATCTGGAGGTCATTTTAAGCCTAGCCATTTTAACCCAGTGTAACACTGTAGAAGTACTAGTCAATAGCCTAGATTGCAGTTAGTAATGACTGCCCATGTCCAGGAGGGTTGTGGGCGCTATCCCCAGTAAGAAGTTATGGTGCCCCATCCACTCATCCAGGTTCCTCTTGAATAGTGTCATAGAGGTGCTCTGTTTCACGTGAATTGGTAACCTGTTCCAAAGACATGGTAGTTGCTGAAAGATAAATCTGTCCCTCCAACATGTCCTATTTGAGATGGAGGCCATATTTAAGTCCCTGGAATGGGTAGCCCTAGACCCATTTGATTTATGCATATGCAGTAAGTTCATTAGGTTTGGGTCTTGGGTTGCTCTGTAGGCCAGACATAAGTCTCCCCTAAGAAGTCTATACAACATAGAGTACAGTGACAGGAAATTTAGTTGGTCCATGTAAGGCACATGCTGGAGGCCCTTCATCTTCTTTGTTAGAAACTTCTGAGGTCTCTGTAATTGCTGCAGGTGCTTAGTACAGTACATACTGAATGGAGCATTGTATTCAATTATGGGCCGGATAAGTGCTGCGTATAGGGGGTTATAACTTATTTCCTGTTAAGGTGATACCCTTACTAATCAAGTGAGCTACGTGGAAAGCTTTCCTTACAATGGTAGAAACATGGTGGTTGACGTTAAGGTCATGGTTAACCTGTGATACCAGGTCCCTTACCACTTCATGGGTACTTAGGATAGTTTATTAATTTGATAGCGTGAAGGGACATTGTGTGTGCCGAAGGGAATGATGATTTATTTCTTTGCATTCAGTTTGAGACCATGACTGTGTGAGGCCATCCTGGAGTATATTGACATCATTTGGGGATTCAACGATTGCACCTAGTTTGTAGTCGTCTGCAAACTTGGTCAGCCACAACCCTTTAGTGTTGACCTGAACTTCTGAAAAGTATATACCAAACAGTAGGGGACCCAGCTTTAACCCCTGTGGCACTCCACTGGTAAGATGTCTGCTGGTTGATGTGGAGTCACCCAATTCGATAGTGTGCGTCTGATTTGTTAGCCAGTTGGCAACCCATCTTACAATGAAGGGGTTTAAATTCAGTCTGCTACATTTATCGGTAACGCCTTAATGTGGGATCATGTCAAAAGCCTTTGCCAAGTCGAGGTATGCTGTGTGCACAGATTTGCTTTCATCAATGGCCTTAGTCACACTTGCAAAGAAATCCACCAGACTTAACAGGTAGGATCTGCCCTTCACGAAGCCGAATTGGGCAGGATCCGGGGTTTGGAGGTCAGCCATGTCTTTATTTAATTTATGAGGTCCATAATGATATGTTTCATGGCCTTACAGATGAGGCTGGTCAGGCTTATGGGTCTGTAATTCCCTGGCTCTGTTGCTAGGCCACCTTTCCGGAGGGGAATAACTAGCTGTTCTCCATTCGGCAAGAACAAAGCCTCTGGTTAGGCTACGATTGAAAAGAGTACTTAGTGGTGATGCTAGTTCATGTTTTAGCCTGCTTAGAAGATAGCCTGGGATGTCATCTGGTACCACAGAGGCCGTGTCCTTTGCCTTGGAAATGGATTTGAGGAACTGCTCTTCAGATATGTAAGGTGGGGGGGGGGGGGTTGTTGTAAGTTAGGAAGGGATAAGGGAAGGAATTTTTGCCAAACCTATCAGCTAGCAGATTCGCTCTCTCTATGAGATCAGTGTGTGCGACACTGTTGGCCACCAGTTCTGCACATGCTTGGGTTCTACCCTTTAGGTTACATATATAGCTGTAAAAGGCTTTATGGTTTTCCTTGGCAGTACTTGCTAGGTTTCTCTCAAAGTAGCTTTTGCAGGATTTGACAAGTTGTCTTATTTGCCTGTTAAGGCTGAGGAGGGTGCTTTTCCACTGTTGTGTCATTGTCTTTGTTTTCTTGGACAGAAAATTTTGCAATTATTCTAGAGTTTGCTGATGCTGGAAGTCCACCATGTCAGCTTGATTTTAATTGGGGCTCTGGCTTTGATTCTATCTGGTACAGCTGAGTTTAGACACATATGCAAGTGACTATACAGGGCTTTAGTGTAAGCTATGGTGTAGTTACGACTTTCAGCTTGGGGTGGGGATCAGAATGGATTTATATCTTCACCTAGGAGGGCATAGTTTGCCTTGGTGAAGTTTTTTTGTCTGATTTTACCCTTTGTGAATTCTAGTGTTAGTGTCAGTTTGAAGGTGACCGATAAGTGGTCAGTTTTAACTAATGAGGGTCCAACAACTGCAGCAGTGCACCTATCTGACATGTTGATGTGGACCAGATCTAGAACATTTGTTCCTCTTTTCAGGGTATGAACAATTTGCACCAGGGCATTTGAATTCACAAAGTCAAGGAACTTTTGTGCTAGCGAGTTCAGGCTAAAGTAGGTTTCCCAGTTGATGTAGGCATAATTGAAATGCCTCATAACCACTGGGCTTTGTGAGTGTCATGATTTATGGATGGGGATCTATAAATGGCTAGGACTTGAATAGGGGTCTTACCCACAGTAACCTGGACCTGGAGTAAATCCATGGGGTTGTTCAGTCTAACCAGACGTGAGATGAATTTATCTCCACTATAGATTGAAACACCGTCTCCTTTAGTTTTCACATGTTCACTTTGCAGTGTAAAGGTGTGGAAGGCATTGTAGCCTTTGCAAGGCCAGGGTGCTCTCTGAGGGCTTAAACCAGGTTTCTATGACTAGACAGACATCTACATCTTCTAGTGGTAGAAGTGCTTCCAGGGGAGTGCAGTTTTTGGTTTAAGCTCCTGGGATTCATCAGCATGACCCTTATTTTGTTCTGTTAGTTAATTTCACATTGGTAATGCTGTTTTAGAGACCTTGGCTAAAAAGGCACTATGGGGAGGCAAGAGCCTTTTACAGCAGCTGAACAACTAGCGGTGCCAAGTGCAAACCATCTCTGGCAAAGCAGCAAGGTTCATTGACCATGGGTTCCCTGGCAGACAGGAATTGGATCCCCTTGGAATGACACCAAAAACTAAGCCAATTACTGAAATAATTTTTGTTTATACTGTGGCATAATTCTAGGTGAGGGTGGTATGCTGCAATAGGCCAGGGAAATACCTGCCTGGGACATAGAGCTCAACCATGTCTCTCTTCATATAGTCCAGCAAGGTATGTCTCAGGTCATTCACACCAACATAATGGTACTTGTTGCTGAGAGACTAAAGTGCATGCACGATTTGGTGGATCTCTGCATTGGACAGGCAGCTGTGATTTTCTCCTTGTCCATCCTGGTGAAGGGGACATCTGTCTCTCACTATTGAGTCTCTAATGACAAGAAAACTTGGTTTTTGAGTGTTACGCCTTACGAGGCTTGGTGGGTGAGACACTAGTGTTGCTGTGCATCATGAGTGCTGTGGAGACTGTTAGCTGTAGAAGATTTGTGTTTTGGAGGTCTCTGGTGTTTCACTAAGTTTTTTCAGAGAACCTCCACATTATGTGGATTTATATATTTGATGCGCACTATGTGTAAGAGTAGTGGTATATGTATGAGTAGTTTTACTATGTGAATATGTAGTGGTGAGTGAGTTAACAACCTACTGCTGTTTTGAATGAGAGAGAGTATGGATTCTAGTTTCTTGGTGTAAATGCATCTCTCACACTCTGTACTAGATTGAGTTATTAGTAGAGGATTGTCTGTGTACATGAGGCAATTCCTACACTGCCTCAAAAGACCACAGTCAACAAGGTTGGCAGGACAAACAAGGGTAGTGCATGAATCGTGCCATCCCAAATAGAACCAAGATGCCCTCCTCCAAAAAAAGGAAGCCAATCTGGTGGTCCCCTGTCATAAACAAACTATACAACAGAAGGAAGAAACTTTTTCCAGAAAAGAGGAAACTCCTAGGATGCAAAAAACTCCCTTACCAGCCTCAGTAAGAAGCTGAGTTCCCTCAAAATCCTCCAAAGCTAGTTATGAAAATAAAATTGCCAAAGATTCCAAAGACAACACAAGGAATTCTATAGCTATGTCAAGAATCTAAATGGCAATGCTCTGATCTGCTCTGAGCTACAACAGAATGGCATTAAATATACTGATCCCGAGGACATTGCCAATATCTTAGCAGATTGATTCAGTGCCAACTTCACACCCCTCTCACCCCCTAAAGGGCCCATCTCAATACCAAAAGATTGCCAAATTCCAGTAATCACGACCACACAGGTAAAAACCGCACTCTCCAAAGCTAAGAATACAGCATCCATGGGACCAGACTACATCCCAGGCTGTGTACTACATGAAATACAAAATGAACTGGCACCTCATCCAAGTGTCATGTTTAATCATAGCCTCACCTCAGGCTTTGTGCCCCCTGAGTGGCGCACAGCTGCAGTTATCCCACTCCACAAGGGGGGGATCGACCTTGGATCCTGGGAGCTACCATCCCATCAGTCTGACGAGCCTGATCTGCAAGACCATGGAACGTATTATCATGGAACTTTCTAAACAAAGACAATGGCAACCTTCAAACACTGGACCCCACACAATTTGAGTTCTTGGAGGGCCGATCATGTCTCCTGAATCTGACTGACTTCTTCAAATCAGTCTCCAGAGCCGTAGACGAGGGTAAGGTGGTCCACACAGCCTATTTGGACCCCGCCAAGGCCTTCGACACCATCCCCTCACTCAGGAATCATATATAAACTTACTAAGCTGGGCATAAATCCATACATCACTCGATGGGTTGTCAACTGGCTTACTGACAGTACCCACACTGTAAAAGAACAGACTCCAAATCCAGCTCCAGACAAGTGGAGTACCTCAGGGTTCAGTCCTGGGACCGCTCTTGTTTGGCATATACTTCTCTGAAGTACAGGCCAACACTAAGGGACTCTGGCTAACAAAGTTCACAGATGACTGCAAACTGGGAGCCATTATTGAATCCCCAAATGATGTGGATATTCTACAAAAGGGTCTTACAGAAACAGATGCTTGGTGGCAGAGCCATGGGCTCAAGCTCAATGCCAAGAAGTGTACAGCTATCCCCTTTGGGAAAAACCAAGTAACATGAATTACCACATAGGTGGCAGTACACTAAACACCGAAAATGTGATGAGACTTAGGAACACAGGTGGACAGTGGTCTCACCTTTGGTAACCACATCACCACAACAGTTAAAAAATCCTTCTATGTGGCACACCTCATCACTAAGGGCTTTTCATACAGAAAAAAAGAGGTCATTGTCCCACTGTACTCATCTCTCATTAAACCCAGAGTACAATGCCCAGTTTGGTATATACCTCACAAGACATCTGCAACAACTGGAATGGCTGCAGAAACACCTCAAAGGAATCACAGGCTAAAACTGATGCCCTATGCTGACCGACTAAAAAAATTCCAGCTATACTCTGTCACATATCGTCTACTCAGAAGCGATCTCTGCTTAACATACAAGGGCATGTCAAACACAGAGCTGTTGGACATGCTACACTTAAAGAAATCCTAATCCATCAGAGCCACACACTCCAGGGACCTAAACCTCGTCTCATCACAATGAACAAAACATGCTGGAGGGATAGGTTCCTGACCCAGAAACTCCCCATACTCTGGAATAGACTGCTCATACATGTCAAGCAGAGCATCTCCTTGGCCCTCTTCAAAAAGAACCTTGACGACT